>NC_041215.1:70702892-70788379 GCF_002837175.3 Physeter macrocephalus | reverse complement strand
GCGGCTGGGCCCGTGAGCCATGGCCGCTGAGCCTGCGCGTCAGGAGCCTGCGCTCCGCAAGGGGAGAGGCCACAACAGTGAGAGGCCCGCGCACCGCCAAAAAAAAAAAAAAAAAAGATTTGATGTTGTGGGCAAGGGAGATTTCCGAATAGAGAGAAATTGAGCAGAATCTTGGAAACTTGGACAATTTTGCAATAGGTCATCACAAGGAGAGGGAAGGATGGATGTGGGCGGGGATAGTTTTCCACTATCACGTACAAAGATTTATAGCAACTTTGATTACTATTTTGCTAATGAACTATGTAACCAGCAGACTACAGGGGGGATAGTTTAGTGCCTACCGTATGAGAACATCAAGCCTAGCCTATTAGGGATTCTGAAAGTTGTCAAATATAATTATATCTAAGGTAGGCTAAGTAATGCTGGACAACAAATCACTCCAATATTTTAGAAGTTTACCCCAACACAAGTTTATTTCTTGCTTTATGCAGATTCTGTTGTAGGTTCTGGGCTCTCCAGGACAGCTGTGCTCAGGATTGTACTATTGTACAGCATGCCAGGATCCTTCAGTCCTGTGCCACCTCCATCTTACTATAAACTTCCATGATTGCAGCAGCGAGGGAAGAGAGCATAGAAAATCCAGCACTGGCCCTTAAGTGATTCTACCAGGAAATGAAACATTTCATGTCTGTTCACATTTACTTACTAAAGCAAGTTACATCATGATACCTAATTTCAGTGGGGTGGAGAGTATAATCCTCCCGTACACCTAAAACCAGAAAGAGGACAGAAAAAATGGGTAAGCACTCCAAATGCCTTCAGCAGTTATGAAATGTTATGCTAGGGTTTTATGGTCAGATTAGACTAATGGAGTTAATAAAATTACTAGCATGCCATAAATTAAGGCTGAAACTAAAGTTTAATCTTCATCTCGTGATTGAAAGCTACAGACTTTAAGTAGTTTCACTATTACTCAATGTTTACATTATTGTCTGTGTGAGCAACTGTAAAAGCTAGTCATTCAGAGGCATAACTGATTCATGAAATTGTTTAAACTGCGTTTAGACTAAAATCCAGATGGATTTAAATGAACTGATTTGATTAATATTAAGTAAAATATTAAAAAGCAACTTTTTCGTATATGGTTCTGATATTGTAATCCAACTAAGCTACTTTTTTTTTCTTTTCATACGTAGAGATACACTGGAAGGCATATATTATGCACAGGAAGGAATAAATACTGATGTCTGACCATAAGAGACAAACGGCATATTACTAAGTATTTAGTATGTTACTTCGTTTCAGCAATCTTTTTGGTTGCTACAATGGATATATACCTTAAGGAGCCTTTAGTCAAGCATTGGTCCCAAGTATCAATTTAATTTTTACCACCTACCAAATATTATTCTATCAACTGGTTGAAGGGGCTAAAACAGATGTGTTACATGATGCTAATACCACAGTAGAGCCTCTTTTAGGACGCTCTTTCACTTAACCTCTCTACTACAGTTTATTGAAATATTTTAATTTTTAAACCGTAAAGTTAATTTATTTAATTTCACGTTATTTTTTCTGAACGCAAGCTTTTAGACCCATCAAAAATGGCTTGCACCTTACAACAATTGGCAGGTATAATAACATAAAAGTATACAAATATACCCGTTTGTCAGGTGTTAAAGAATCACGTAAAGAGCATGCACGTGGGAACTAAAATGTATAAACAAGTACATGGTTGTGTCTAAGGGATTCCTTTCTTCCCGTAAAACTTTCAAGAGGTGTATAAAACCTATCATTCGATTCCTAGTTTACAGATTGTCATCAGACATATTATTGTCCGGTCACAGCTGTTACAGGCTTAAAAGAAAGAAAGAAAGAAAGAAAGACATATACGTCTGAAGACAGGGCAACCTTAAACCTGCCACCAATTAGAAAGATCACAGTGTCACAGGTGTGCTTCTAACAGAATAGCAACCTTAGCGGTCAGGTTGGGGGAGGGAGAAGCACCCTGGACGGGGAAGGTCAGACTGCAGGGAGGGCAAGCTGCAGGCCCCGTTCCGCCAGTTTCTCCCGGCACTTCCGCGGCGCTCGGGTCCTCCCCTCCGCTCCTCGCCGGGTAGGTACCCTCCCTTTCTCCCCACCTGTACGGCTGGGGCGCGCCGGGCTTCCCGAAGCGACGCCCTAGCGGTGGGAATGGGAACACGGTGCGCGGGAGCCTCCTTTCCATTCGGCTTCCCCAGCTGGACCCCAAAGCCCCGAGGCCCCGGGGGAAGGAAATTACCACTCGGTGCTCGCCCACCCCCGCCCCGTTTCTTTCTCCGGCTCGCTGCCTGTCTCGCTCCGATGCCGCCGAGCCCCGTCGCCACTTCTGGGTGGAGGTCCGGCGGAGACAGCTGCAAGCTCCCGGGCTCCGGGGAGGGAAATGGGGCAGGGTGAGTCAGCCGGCCCGGGGAGAGGCTCCATCGCGTCCGGCACCCGCCCGCGGGGTAGGGGAGGCGCTGGGCTGAGCTCGCGGAGAGGCTGCCGCTTTCCCCTTCCTCCCAGTCCCGGCTTGGGAGCCGAATGCGAGCGCGCGGGCCGGGGGAGGGAAGAGTGGGAGAGGAAGCCGCGGGAGAGAACAGGGAGCCACTGTTTCCTTTTGAAAAGAAAGTAGGAGCCCTGGGTGGGAAAAGAGAAAGGAGCCCTCCCAACTTTTCTTTGCGAAAAGTTTTCCCAGGGCGTTTTGTTTGAGAAGCCCGGGATCGCGCTGCCGCCTTGGCGGCTGTGCCTGTGCGCCTCGCCCCTCGCCCCGCTCCTCCTCCTTCCAGCCTGGGTAGCTCCGCTCCCTCCCCAAGAGGCGCCAAATGGCTACCCAGTAACCCCACGGGGCGGGGGCTGCAGCGCCGCCTCCAGCCGCCGCGGCTCCCGGCAGCCGCTAGATCCGCCGGCGGCGCTGCCCGCGGGCTGGGAGCCGGGCCCGCAGGTGGAAGCGCACCCGGGAGGCGGGCGGGCTGGTCCTGGGCTGGGGGCGGCTCGGGCGGGCTCTTGACGCGCGGCCAGCCCCGTTCAGGCCTCGGGAAAGCGTGCGTCCCGCCCTGACCCGCCGGCCTCTCCCACTCCAGCAGTGACGCGCCGCCTCGGAGTTGGAGCCCGCGCAGCGCCCCGCAGGGCGATGGACGGCCGAGCCCAGCGCGCGCAGGACGTCCCGGCGGCTCTCCCGCCGGCTACCCCCGCAGGGTAAGTCTCGAGCGCCGCTCCACGCCGCCGCTCACCGGGGAGGGCGAGGGCGAGGGCAGCCGGGCCTCCACCCGGTCACCTGGCTGGCAGGTCGCCTCCCCGCCGGCGGCCAGATTCACCCGCCGCAGGACACGCGGACGACGAGGCTGCTTCCTCCCGGCCTCCTAGGAGGCCTCCCGGGATGGGGACTCGGGTAGTTTTTGATTGCTTTCCTACCGGGGCTGCTCTGGGTTGCTGAAGGGCAGCTGAATGCCAGGAATTGGGTAAGGAATCCAGGAGCAAAAATGGTAACAAAGGGCCCCTTGTTGGGGCTCTGGGCGAGCGGCGGACGATACCTGTTAGTGAGCTCCTGCGAAGGGGAAAACAGTTTCCTTGGCCGGGGGCTGAGGCCCAGCAGGTGAGCAGTGTCAAGGTGAATGTAAGGAGGGGGCTTTCTGCGAGAAGGTGGAGGGCGACAGGAAGGTGTGCCAGCTGTCAGCCCGCATGACAGTTCCGGGACACGGCCGGGTGCGCGCCTCTGATTGTCTGTGGCCAATTGCTAGTGCCAAAGCCTAGCGCAGAGTCAGACCGCCAACACGATTACTTTTCTTCGTATCCTCACATGTTTAGGAGAGATTGGAGTGGAAGGGGCTGTCACATGGTGAGTTAATATTAAATGGAGCACGTCTTCCTGCCAGATATGCTAATAATCACCTTGCTAAGCTTTGGGTAAATAGTAATGAGAACAGGTAGTTCTGCAAGAGATGGGAAGAACCTGAAAATAACCTTCGTCTTGGTAAACAGTGAAGGCTTAACATGGGCGGTAGTTGAGCTCCTGAAGTGGGAAAACCCTTTGGTGAAGTGTAACTTTTTCCTACAGGTGTTCCCCCAACTCAATGTCTTTTCTGATAGTTAATCCGAGCACAGAAATTCACTCAAGAGAATATGAACATTTCAGAAAAGAAACGTTAAGGAAAAAGCGACTTTGTAGCTAATGAATGAGATTTGTACAGTTTTCCTGATTTGAGAGTAGAGAAGTCATTTTTTCCCTGGAACATGACACACGTTTCCTTAGAAGCAAGTCACAGCGTGTTTATTCATCGGAGACCATGCGAACATTGGCAGATGTCTAGAGGAAACATGGAAAAGTCTCAAAGCAACATGACTAATATAAAAGATATTTAGTATAATGCTTACGTAGAGGAAACGTAGTGTATGAATTAATTCTTTCATTTTGTTCGTTAGTTATCTTCTCCCCTCTGCAAATAGCCATGTTTCTGTTGACTTCCGTTTCTATTCTTTCCCCAGTTTTTTCATTATTTAGATATTTTCATATATTCTTTCATATATTATCACATTAGGATGTATGAGGAAAGAAATACATTGGCAGGAAGATATTAATTATAAAAGCATGGACCTCTAAATGGAGCTGCAGGAATACTGAAATGTATTCAGGTACCCCAAAATAAGATAGTATTAGACTGGTGAATTTAAAAATGGATTAGATTAGGTACTATTTAAAAAAAAAGAAAAAGAAAAAGAACCCAGCATATGCACATACACAAAATACACTAATACACTTGGATGTTTAGAAATCCTATAATACTTGTGAGTAAAATAGGTGAGAACAGATGGCTCTGACATGAAGGAAATGGAAAGAGCTTTCTAGTGATAAGCAAACTATAGTAAGACACTTTGGATTTTACTTTTGAGGATTTAAAGGTTAAACCGAAATTCTTTGCTTCAAAAGAATGTACAAAACTGCTTTATCTAATTTCTCAAATATGAGGAAAATACTTTTTAGAAATTTGCCCTTCCCTCTCCAAATTTAAGGAGAGACATGTGGAAAAATGCTTCAACATCTTATCTGAAATAACCCCCCCCCCGTATCATTTTACTTTGCCTTATTCAGAGACGTTAACAATGTCTGAAAGGTATAAACATAAAAAAAAAATTACTTCTCTACTTTGTCTTCTTTCACTTGTCTGTCTTGTCCCTTTGGCATATCCCAAGTGCCTATTATATAATATTTGTTGAATATTCATTATTCAACATTACTGTTGTTCTTTTTCTCAAAACCCCAGAACATTAAAAAGGTTTTAATTGTGAGAAACAAGAATTATCCTAGATATGAGGCTTTGGGGGGTGGCAGGGAGCAGTCCCAATCAATATGTTATAATAAAATGTTAGGTTTGGAAAGTAAATTCTTTACTGTAAAACTAATTAAATCATGACTCATTAATAGCCTGTAAGGCCTACTTTAGATCTTATCCTTGTATATTACTGCTCTAAAGAATCTGTATGTAATTTTCCAAGTTTTACATCCTTGTAACATGTCATTTTAAAGAAATTTAGTGCAACTTCTTATTTTACAAATGAGAATCTGAAGCACAGACACAGTAATTTTTACAGAAGGCCCAGAGCAAATTAGTGGCAAAACCTGAAGGAAAACCCAGGATGTTGGTTGCCTAGTTCAGTGCACTAATTGCTTTTAAGCTTTTCCAGACCACAATATGATAAATTTCATCTGAGTACATTGTCTTTAGAACTACTAGCGCTGGTGTTTTTACTTGCCAAAACACACACACACACACACACACACACACATACATATATATATTTTTTTAATGGTATATATATATATATATATTTTTTTCTGTGTTGGGTCTTCGTTGCTTCGTGCAGGCTTTCTCTAGTTGCAGCGAAATGGGGCTCCTCTTCATTGAGGTGCACGGGCTTCTCATTGCGGTGGCTTCGCTTGTTGCAGAGCATGGGATCTAGGGCGTGTGGGCTTCAGTAGTTGCGGCGCAGGGGCTTAGTTGCTCTGCGGCATGTGGGGTCTTCCCCGACCAGGGATCAAACCGTGTCCCCTGCATTGGCAGGTGGATTCTTAACCACTGAGCCATCAGGGAAGTCCCGAGATATATATTTTTAACTCTTTGAAATTTAAATGTCAAAAGTGTAGTTGCCCTTGCTTTGGAGGGACCTTAGTGGTTTGATTCTGAAACAAATGATCGGGCATGGTTCAGGTATAAAAGCCTATTTCTTTATAATTTTGCAGAATTGTAACTATGGAGTTAATTGAAGGCATAGTAAAAATTAAGAAATGATTTAGCAGCTGCTTTCTTAAGCTTTTATTTGGATGCATTATTGGTTCTAAAGTTGTACTGATTGTATAAACTGAGTTCTTGTTAGCTAACGTTTACTGGCTACTTAGAAGTTGAATGCCTTAGCTGAGGTTTCAACATAATTACCTGAGTATCTTTAAAACAAATACCCATGCTCTCACACTCCTACCTATTCTAATTTTAATTGGCCTGAGAGGGGACAAGGGCATGGAGAATTTTAAAGTGTTGCTAGGTGATTCTCATATGCAGCCAGATCTGAGAACCATTGATTAAGTCGGTTATCACCAGCTGAGATGGAGATGAAGCCATAAATGGAATGGAGGCTGCTATTTAGCATTTTTAGGGAACTCAAGACTAACTTTCAGCTTTATTTTGCCTTTTGAAAGATTCCATTCAGGTGCTCTACGGTACTGTTTAAAAAAAATTTTTTTTTTTTTTTTTTTTTTTTTTTTTTTTACTGCTTTTTGAGGAAGTATGTTAACTCCATTTTATAATTTTGGAACTGAGGCTCAGAGAGCTTAATTTACACACTCAAGGCCATACAACACTAAGGGATGCAAGAATAAGAGAAACAAGGTCTGATACCCAAACCTGTGCTCTTCATCACTAGGCCTGTTACCCAGGATGTTTGCTACCATGGATTATACTGAATGGATTATTTAAAGAGGCTTTATAGATGCATTGTCTTGATTCTTCTTAAAATTATATTTATAGTATATTAAAAAAAACCTACAAAATCAAATGCATATAAAAAAACCTCAATGCCTAGCATTTAAAAGGAACTTAATTATTTCTTTAAAGTCATAATTAACATTTTCATGTGTTTAGGATGATTTAATTTAACATAGTAAACTGACGCCATTTTGTCAGATGACATTATGTCATAGCTGTACTTATTTTTGCTCTTAGGCAGCTATTAAATTTATTATAGCTTAATTTCAAAAGTAGGATTTTTGACCAAATAAGAAAAATGAAATTGTTTATTAAGACAGTGCTGGACATTTCGTTCAAAGTCTAATGTCCTCTGAACGTGTTAGAGGATAATTTAATAACATTATCACCTAACCTTATTGAAGTGCCAGTTGTATTTATATACTAATAAATGCCAAGCTTTATGTTATTGAGACAACTGCTCTTACATAATTAATTAGTCAAAACTTGTGAGCCCTTATTTTATATAAAACACATTTTTCTAGGCACTGGGAGATTGGCTTCTGGTCTTAAGAGCTTAATTTAAAAAAACTATCTGTAACTATGCAGGAAGAAAAAGGAGGGAAGGTGCTGTTAGTGTAGAAGTGGTACTTTGATATTAACTTTAAAAGCATAATATGTTTTTTAAATGATATGCTTAGGACTTAAAATGCAGTATCCTAGCTCATTGGTCAGCAAACTTTGGCTGAGCAAACTATGTCCAGAAGGTTGAAATGGGCCCTCCACCTGTTTGTCTTTTTTTCTTTTCTCCAATTTTTAAAATTGTGGTGTAATTTACATAAAACTTACCATGTTAACCGTTTTTAAGTGTATAGTTCAGTGGTATTAAGTACATTAACGTTGTTGTGCAACTGTCATCACCATCCATCTCCAGAACTCTTCATCTTGCGTAACTGAAACTCTGTACCCATTAAACACTAACTCCCCATTCTCCTCTCCCCCCAGCCCCTGGCATCCACTGTTCTACTTTTTATCTGTATGATTTTTGACCACTCTGGTTACCTCATATAAGTGGAATCAAACAGTCTTTGTCTTTTTGTGACTAGATTATTTCATTTATTATAATATCCACAAAGTTCATCTATGTTGGATCATATATCAGAATTTACTTCCTCTTTGAGGCTGAATAGCATTCCACATTTTGCTTATCCATTTATCTGTCAATGGACACAGGTTGCTTCCCATATTTTAGCTGTTGTGAATAATGCTGCTATGAACATGGGTGTTCAAGTATCTCTTTGGGACCCTGCTTTCAATTCTTTTGAAGTAGAATTGCTGGATCATATGGTCATCCTATTTTTAATTTTTTTGAGGACTGCCATACTGTTTTCCATAGCAGCTGTACCATTTTACATTCCCCAAAACATTCCCACAAGGCATCTGGTTTCTCCACATCTGTGCCAACACTTGTTTTTATTTTATTTTATTTTATTTTTTGACAGCAGCCATCCTAATATTTGTGAGGTGGTATCTCATTGTAGTTTTGATTTGCAGTTCCCTAATGATTAGTGATGTTGAGCATCAGATCATGTGCTTATTGGCCATTCGTATATCTTCTTCTGAGAAATGTCCATTCAAGTCCTTTCCCTATGTTTCAATTGGGTTTGCTTTTTTTGGTTGTTGAGTTTTAGGAATTTTCTTCATATTCTGGATATTAACCCCTTATCCTCTACTTGTCTTTGTAAAGGGTTTTATTGGCACACAGCCATACCCACTCATTTGCATATTGTTTATGGCTGCTTTCATATTATGTTGAGTAGTCCAGGCAGAGATATTATGACCTGTAAGCGAAAAATATTTGCCCTCTGTCCATATACAAGTTTGCTGATCCCATGGGCCAACTTATGAAATTCGTAAGTGAAGTAGTGATTATTTAATTCAAAATCTATTTACTGCGGGGGGGGACATATAAGTATTGAACTTCAATATAAATTAGAACAAAATGATATTTTGTTTGCATAAAGCAAGATATTTCTTATAGTAAGAGATTTTGCAGAATGGTGAGTAGTGGTCTTTTTTTTTTTTCCCCCAGGTGAAGACTTAGGCCTGGCTTGTTGGCAAGCCATGTAGAATTTTAACATTTATTTGATATCAGAATATATTTTAAAGAGAAGTTCTAAACTTGTGCTGGAGACACTTTCAAGAAAAATGACTGAGGTCATTTTTGGTCATTTGGTCATTATATGATTAAGGTGTTTAGAACCAAATGTGCCTAGGAGAAGCTGGACCAAAGGTAGAAGGAATTCCTATCTAGTTTTTTTCAGCCTATACCTATTTTATGAGTTAAACAAACTGTCTTTATAATTTTCAGCAAGTGTTTTTGTTGTTGCTCTTAAAGATATTTCATATCCTTAAGCTTTTAGTGCTCTAACATTAGGGTGACAGTTATTAGAAGACCTTTTTTTATGACTTTGCTAAATTTTTTTCCCATCTGTTACAGTAAAAACAAACTAAAAGTATGGGAGAAAGAAGTTTCCCATGACTATTTATAAAGGCCAAATGTCTTCAGTTTTGCATACAAACTTCATATCTGAGGAATGAATCCCTTAGAAAAGACTCTCAAAGACTGACTAGTCTTTAGAAAAATGCTAGAGTGAGCTTGTTTTTGTGCCCCGTATACTTTAAGTTCACATTGCTGCTTATAAATTTAAATAAGTTAAAACTATTTATTGACTTTGTACATTAAAAAAAACCTGCGGAGTTGAATTGTGGAGTAGTTTGACAAAGAAAATGCTTTAATTGAGATGGTCATCTCATTACGACAGCAAAGTATGCAATGGCAAGAGAAGTAGTTTAAGCTCAACTCATAGAAAGCTTATTTGTAACTTTTACCATATTTTAAACAGTTATACATCTTTACAAAGATCATAATTTCCAAGTTTCATAGGGAATAAATGAAGATATTTGGGTGTCCAGTATGTGTGGTGCCCTGTACTGGGCAATATCCTGATTATATCTGTGCCTTTTCATGCCGTATAGCTCAGCTCAGGCTTACAGTTCAGAGGCAGGCCTTCAGGAATTTGGTGGGAAGCACAGTACACTACAGAACTGAGTTGTTTTCTTAACCTCTACTCTCTAGAAAAAAAATGTAGCCCCATCAAGACTTTCAGGTTTGTGGTTGTGAGGTAGTGAGGATGGAGGTGCTAGGTGAGCAGGAGGAAGAATGACCTCTGAATGCCTCATTTTCATTTTCTTTAGGTACTCTTGTTCCCTTCCTATTGAATGCCCTCCCCCATTGAAAGCAGAGTTTTAGAGATAATATAAATAATCACTTTATAAAAGAGAGTATGGGTTAATAGGACAGAGATTTTCCTTTGTAATTGCCTCAGGCTTGTAGAAAATTACTTTGGATGGAATTAAAAGAGTGAAAATGCCATCCATATTTGGTGGGATTTGATTTTGCAAAATAACCAAAGTGGTTCAGAGGCAAGCCTCTGAAGTGAGGTTGAAAAAGAACCTGAGATACTATAGTATCATTTTGGGTCCAAAATGTGGTTGTGCTTTTAAAATAATGATTCTGGTTTTCTTGTGTGGACTGTAGCTTGATTTTAAATTGGGTTAAATGCCAAAGGAATCAGAATATGTTTTTTAAACGATAATATCATTGGAAAAAGTGCATTGTTTCTCATTGTAATTAATTTGAGAGATTAAAACTACTTTGTGTGCATGTTGTTGTATTTTTAAAAATTAAATACACCATTTCACTTTGGAGCCTACCATTGCAGCGTCTGTTCTTACACCAATATATATTTGTAAGGAAATAGAGTTAAGATGCTCAAATCTAGGTGGAGCATTTTTCACCAGTCCTTGAGGACTTTAGTCTCTCTAACCTGCACACCTGTTCTTACATGCACATTCACACATGCTATTGTCCCTGGAAAAACGGAAGTGAAGAAGTATTAGATAACCCCAAGGGGAACAGCCAGTTTTAACAGCTGCTACAGTCATGTATCAGTTCAGTTGTGCTAGAAAGACAGGAAATTGAGTTGCTAAATCCGAAAATGGCTGCCACCTTGCCATTCCCATGTCTGATGGATGTGCTGTAGTTTCTAGACCAATTGAGTCCACAGTAGTCAAGATAATTATAAGAGCCATTGAATTGATTTATCTTCTTTGTGCTAAAGTGGATGCATATGATACACAAAGTAGAAGTGGCAGAGAGAGGAGCAGCCCTTTCTTTGTCTCTTCTTTTTATGCCTGTTAGTCAGGTATCCCTGCTCCAGGAGAATTAGGAAAGAGACAGGGTCCCTGTCTTACAGGACAGCATCTGTGTTTCGTGGTCTGAGGCAGCTTCATTATTCTCAGGTGTTCATGATTCGGTTAGTCATTGGCCGCAAAACTACTGAGCAGTGTCCTACCAGGTTATGAGAGTGGTTTCTTCCTATCTTTTGTTTCTACATAAGGTGCCCATTCCCAGAGAGCAATTAGATGCTTCAATTTGAAGCAAAAATTGTTTTTGCTCTGCTTCGGGAGAGCAAAGCTGAAAGCGGCAAAGAATGTTGGCCTGTGGAAAGAAGCTAATTTTTACACTTTGAGTTGTGATCCTAGGCTACCAGTCTTCTTTCTTCAGTTTTCTCTTTCTCTAAAAGAGGATAAGTTTGACTGTGTTAGTTAATTACCTGTGAACTTCCCCCCACCTAGGAAAGTTAGGTGTGACTTCATTTCAATAAAAAATATTTAACACTAGTGATCTGAAAGGAGAAATAATGCTGATTTTTTCCCTTACATTTAAATAGGACAAATTTTGTATCTAGAACCTATTCCAACCTGTAATTTACTCTAGTTTACCATATATTATTTTTGAAATACAGTCTGGTCTGAAAGGAGCAATGTCTAAGAGTAGTTAATATCATCTGTTCATCTGTTTGTGATCCTGTATGTATGTAGAAATACATAGGAAATTCACTCTTAGGTGATGCTAAGAAAATGTAGTCCCGCAGTTTGTGGTGGTAAGTTTGTGAAGCCTAGGAACGTGTTTCCAACTAATTTAGTGCTTATAAGCGGTATAGCCCAGAATGTACACATTTACAGACATTTTTAGAGTTTCCTAATCAAATTCACATTTCATATGTATATATATATATATTTGGTGTGCAACACTTTGGGACTTTTATTTTTGTGTGACTCATAGTTACTAAGTTAACTCATAATTAGGACACTAAGCAGATTATGCAAGCTCCATTTAGTGGCAGTTCTAAAAGTTATCTGAAGGTGTTGAATGAATATTTGCTATCATTTTCGTATTCTTCCAGGTATTAAGCACATCAAAAGTTGCAGTTGGCAGTATTGGATATTTGAATATCATGGATTTGGGGCATTCCCAGTTTCCTTGTATCACTGTAAAACCTAGGCAAGGTAGAGACCAAGTTTCTGGAACTCCACAGATAATTGTAATGGTTTGAACACAAAAATATCCCAAGTACCATTGGTTTTAAAGGAGCAGCCTTGGAGCACTCAGAAGTGATGGGCTATGGCTGAAGGCCCACACAGTGTAGGAAGCAGGGTGTAGTACAGTGGTAGCTATTTAATTTCATTGTCGACATGTTTACCACTTACCGTTCTTCACAGGGGATATCATAAGATTTCTGGTCAAGAAACAATTTATTTTTTTTTTTAAGAAACAATTTTTAAAAATTCTGGCACTTAGCCATTTTGTTTTACTAGTTAAAGGTTATTTAGAATGCCATGCTCTCAAATCAAACCTAGTCGAAGCCTCTGTTTAATGGTGATCATTGTTCATTCCGGCACATGATTTGTGTGACTGGTGAGGGCCTGTCTCAGGGCCTGAGCGTTGCACACATTATCTCTGTGGCCCTGGGGGCATTTCCTCAGAATGATACTCACCAATGCAGCCCTGTGTCAGACATTCTTGTGGAAGTTGAAGGAGAGCATGTGAGAAAAGGAGGGGAGCCTTTAGGAGTTGAGAATGGAGGCTTTTTTCTTTCTTGAATCCTAGAGAACCAACCAGCTTAAAATGAACACTGCTAACGAGAGAGTTTTCATTGCCATATGCATTTAAAGTTCTAAAATTGGCTATGTCAATGCAGAAAAAATGTTCAAAGTGTTTGTTCTTAAAATGGGAAAATTTGGGAGAAATGGTAATACCTTGTATGCAATTTGGATTTTTTAATTTTATATTTAAATACATTAAGTGTATCTCAGTTGCGTATATAATACTCATTACTCCCTTTCCTTGAGCCCTTTTGTGATCTGCTTATGTTTTTACACTATTGTTTTATGGAAAAAAATTAAATTTCATTGGTGTGAAGGGGAGAATTTTCCTGGCATTTTTCCTTCTTTGGTTAGCCAAGTAGATGCATGCAGAGCTAAATGGAAATGGAGAGATAATTACAATTTTATTATTTGGGGATGTAGGTGAAGAAAGGAACAGGAAAACAGGCAAAATATATTCAATGATGGAAAAATGAAAAGCAGAACAGTCTCTGATTGCAGAAGAAGAGGCAGTGGTGCAAAATTGCTGGACTGTGCTGGCACTAAACTAGCAGTTTGAGGTTTGAAGTCTTTATCTCTTATGTTCAGTTGGTCACTCTGGTACCATTAGTTTGTGAAGCACTTCTGTGATCGTAGGTTATTAGAAAGGATTTTGTGCCCCAAACTGTATATAACCTCTTCAAAAGTACCATGTATGTTTTTTGAGGGGAGAGATTCCATCCAAAGTGAATTGATAGTTATGCCAATGACAATTATTCTCTTTATAGGTCACATCATTTTATTCATTATTTTTCTAATAGGCAATATATTCAAATGGCACAGAATTCAAAAGAGAAAAATGACAAAATAGTGAGAGATCTCCCCCCTATACCCCTTGCTTCCTATTCACCAGATTTTCTCCCCAGAGGCAATCAATGTTACAGTCCTTACAAATCCTTATAGGGTACTCTGTACCAGTGCTGTCTAATGGAAATATAATGTGAGCCACAAATGTAATTTTAAATTTTCTAGGAATTAGATTTAAAAATTCAGTTTAAATGATATATTATACAATGCAGTGGTTAACATGCTTCTAATTCTACAAAACAATGAAGTTGTCTTTACCAGCAAAAATATTTTCCACTGTCAGATTTGAAATTTAAATAAATTACGTAAAATTTAAATTTTATTTTCTTAGTCACATCAACCACATCTCCAGTGCTGAAAAGCCTCATGTGGCTGGTGGCTACTCCACTGGACAGAGCATTTCCTTAGTCATCCTTGTGTGGATGCATATTGTTTCTTACTCTTTTATACACAGTTTGTGGTACTTTGTTTTTCCCTTAATAATATAACTTGGGTTTTATTCCATTTTATTACATAATGGGCTCTATTTTTCCCTCATAGCTGTGTATTATGTCTTTGTAGGGATGAACATAATTTATATAACCAGTCCCTTATTGATGAATACTTGGATTTATTTCTCCCTCTCTTCCCCCTTTGCTGTTAATAAGTGATCATTTTAGCATCCTTTAAGCAGTGTACAGTCTATTGTACTAATACTCATTCCCGATATGTTTGATCAAATTAACTAGATTGTGAAACCCTAAAAAGTGGAGATCATATTCTTTTTTTAAATTTTATAGGACTAAAAAAGTTGGATACCATAAAGTGCAGAAATCAAACAGCTCAATGAATTTGTATTAATACATATGTAAACATGTAATCACCAATCAGATCAAAATATGGAATACTTCTAGCAGCTTAGAGTCCTCCCTCTTGCTCTCTCTTCAGCAGTACTTCCCAAAGGTAATCACTATTCTGACCTCCATCACAATAGATTAGTTTTGCTTATTCTTAAACTTCATATAAATGGAATCAAATCATTCTTTTATGTCTAGTTTCCTTTGTTCAACATTATGCCTGTGAGATTCATCCATTTTTTTTTAAAGTTAGCAGTAGTTCATTCTTTTTCACTGCTGTGTAATATTCCATTATATAAGTATATATTTTTATTATATTTATAGACATTCGGGCCTTTTACAGTTTTTAGCTATTAGGAACAAAGCTGCTATGAACAATTTTGTACCTGTCTTTTCATGGGCATAAAGATTCACTTCTGGCTGAATAACTTGGAGTTAACCTCATCTCTCTCTCTCTCTCTCTCTCCCTCCCCCGCCCCCCCCCCACACTTCTTAATTCCATGTGGTTCTTAGTACATGCTTGATGATCACTAAATGACTAAAGATAAATTATTAACTAATCATGTACTGTGACATTATTTCAATCTTACTAAAAATATTGGACTATAGTTCCTTGCAGATGCTATTATTCTTATATGTGACATAAAACATATAGCACTTTATCCATTTCTCTTTCCTCTTGGTTTGCCTCTCTTTTTCCCTTTTTTTAACCTTTTTTAAAAATCGAGGTATAGTTGATTTACAATATCATATAAGTTTCAGGTGTACAACTTAGTGATTCACAATTTTTAAAGGTTATACTCCGTTTATAGTTATTATAAAATACTGGCTATATTCCCTGTGCTGTACAACATATCCTTATTTATTTTATGCTTAGTAGTTTGTACCTCTTAATCCCCTACCCCTATCTTGTCTCTCCCCCTCTTCCTTCTCCACACTGGTAACTACTAGTTTGTTTTCTATATCTGTGAGTCTGTTTCTTTTTTGTTATATTCACTAGTTTTATTTTTCAGATTCCATATAAGTGATATAATACAGTATTTGTCTTTCTCCGTGTGACTTATTTCACTAAGCATAGAAGCTTCTAAGTCCATCCATGTTGTTGCAAATAGCAAAATTTCATTTTTTTATGGCTGAGTAGTATTCCATTGTGTGTGTGTGTGTGCGTGTGTGTGCGTGCATGTGTGTATGTATATATATATATATATATATATATACATATAAATATACACCACATCTTTATCCATTCATCTGTTGATGGACACTTGGGTTGCTTCCATATCTTAGCAATTGTAAATAACGCTGCTATGAACATTGGGGTCCATATATCTTTTCAAATTAATGTTTTCATTTTCTTCTGTTACATACCCAGGAGTGGAACTGCTGGATCATATGGTAGTTCTATTTTTAGTGTTTTAAGGACACTTCATACTATTTTACACAGTGGCTGCATCAATTTATATTGCCACCAACAGTGTACAAGTGTTCCCGTTTCTCCACATCCTCACAAACGTTTGTTATTCGTGGTCTTTTTGATGATAGCCGTTCTGGCAGGTGTGAGGTGATATCTCATTGCAGCTTTGATTTGCATTTCTCTGATGATTAATGATGTTGAGCATCTTTTCATGTGCCTGTTGACCATGTGTATGTCTTTTTTGGAAAAATGTCTATTCAAGTCTCCTGCCCATTTTTTAAATTGTGTTGTTTGGGTTGTTTTTTTTTTTTGATGTTGAGTTGTATGAACTGTTTATACATGTGGGATATTAACCTCTTATTGGTCATATCATTGGCAAATATTTTCTCCCATTCAGTAGGTTGTCTTTGTTTTGTAGATTGTTTCCTTTGTGAAACCATATTCTTAAATATTGTTCTTGGGTGTACCGCTGGGTTTAATGCATGAACATACCTAGACACATAATGATCAGTTATTGCATGGATGGGTATTATTTGAATTATTTGTGTTACCCTGAACAAGAGGTCAGTGTTGGGAATGTAGACCAGCAAATTATTTGTCTACTAGAGTGGTATAAGCTTAGTTACACAAAAACTGAGTAGTTAACATTCATCTCTTTATTTGAAATCCTCCAATGATATTTTTAATTGAAATATAGTTGATGTACAATATTATGTAAGTTAGAGGTGTACAGTATAGTTAACATTCATTTTTGCAGCCATCAATCAATGAATTATTGCTAAGACCCCATCAAATGGCTATACCCTTAAAAGTGCTGTTGTAAATCTCTCAGTATTCTGCCATAAAACTCTATTCTTGGTTTGAGATTCTCTTTTAGCATTCATCCCTGCAGTAGTATTTATGAAAGAAATATGTGTTTTGTTACTAGTTCAAGTGAAAATTCTGAGTAATGACACTTCCATCTCAAACTTCCAGCAAAGAAAAACTTTGGCCTTCATGGGTAGAATTGAATAACAGAACATAAGTGCTGTATTATTATTTGCAGCCTAAATAGTCCTATTTGAATAATGATAGCTGAGTAACATTTGATTTACAGAATAAGTTACAGGTTTTGGGAGTAAAGCAATTAATCTTTAATTATACGATTAATTAGTGCATAAGAATTCTCCTCATTTGTGTCAACACACTGAAATCTAAATTGTCAAGAGCCTTGCTATTTTGATTCAGTTCTTCTATCGGTAGAAGAAATTAGCCTTCTGACGTGAACAGTAATAGCTGAAGAGTAAGATCAAAAAATAGAGGGTGTGTTCTTCCAGCTCATGAACGAAGAGGCTGAGAATTTAGAGGTATCATGAATGAAAGAAATTACATCATCAAATAGGCACCTAGGAAACAAAAATCAGTATGAGTACTCCTTCTCCCAGTGTTTTTGAGAGTTACACTTCAAAATGGGCCCCAAACTGTGAATATCATAGTGGAAAACAAGTTCATCCATTTTTTTTTCTAAGTATGCTTTTGGCAACAAGTTGGCATTTTACACTGTTCCAAAATAGGATGAAATTCTAAGCCAGAATTCATCCGAAAAAAACCTCTAAAAAGTGATCATTTAATGCATGGTCAGGTGATAGAGCATTCCATAAAGCATTTTAAGCGAGTCTGATACTCTCCATTTAACTCAGCAGCCTACCTTACTGTTGTCTGATGCAGCGAACCAGCACATTTAACATTTATTTTGGCTCTCTGGCATTTAACAGCATTTGGTTTTGGTTTCAAACAAAACTGGTCCAGTCAGAAGTCAGAATAAGCACTTGACAGGCAGCTGTTGTAGAAGGGAGCTGGAAGCAGAATACCTGGAATGGAAAACCAAATCTCTACTCTGCCCCTCACTGGCTTAGGCACTTTCTTTCCTTTCACTGGCCCTCAGTTTCCTCCCTGGTGGAAGAAGATGATAGCCCAGAATGAAAGTATGGAAGTAACACCAGCGCATGCCAGGCATTTCTTTTTTCTTTTTTTTTTTTTTTAAATTTTAAATATTCTTTGTTGGGAGACAACCTTTTGTAATGCTGGCATCATTATTATACTAATTGGAAAACACGGAGTGAGGAGGTGGGCCCTGTTCTTATTTTCCTCTCCCAGGAAGTGGGTGATGGGGTTGGTTTTCTTCCTGAGTCCACTGTGAAGGTCCCCATGCCAGATGCAGGGAAGTTGTTCTTGGAACGTTGAATACAAAATGGGTACTAATCTTAATGAAAATCACATTCCCTTTTAAAGGAGAAAAATGCCCCCTCTGAGATTTGGAATATGCTACCAAGGTGATTGTAATTCTGTTTCCTCGCTTCACTATTGTGGGAATTGCCTTACCTTTTAATATTTCACTTTTCTCTGGTATAAGATTAGAGTAACTCTAACTGCATTTCTTTGATTTTGTTAGGAGGATATGCAGTGACTGAAAATTTTCAATTGTAATGTCATACACAAGAACATCATTATTTAAAAGAGGGAGTTGGGACATGAGACACCATTCTAATCATAGGCTGTCATATACTGAAGAGAACTTCTTTTTTACACATAGATTAAAATAAGATCTTTCACCTCCTATAAACAAGAAATTGAGCCATTATACTTTACCACAAATGCTGTAGAATGAAGTGGCAATCTAGAAACTAACTTTAGTTATTGATAAGAGAAGAGGAATCTCCAATTGCTGACTCCTTCACCCGTAGGGATGCTGTGACTGTATCCTTTAGTACAGAGGAGGTGGGTGGGCACATTTGTCCAGCTAGTGTGAAATTGTACCTCTTGAGGTTCTGGTGGCAGCATGATGGCATAGTCTGAAAATTAACCCAGCACACCCTTGACTGAAAGCCTGTAGTAGAGAAAATGCAGTTAAATTAGCCTTATTTACTTGTTTTTCTGGATTCGCTTTTTTGTATAATATAGGAATATTTTCTATATTCTTGGAGGTGAGTTTTAATGTCAAAGAGGAAAGACTAATTCAAAATTTCTTAACATAATTAAGATACACTTTTCCATAGTAAGTTTAATGAAAAATTTCAGGCAGAATAAATTACACCCACGCACCGACTGCACCTGGAAAGTTTCTTGAGCAATAACGTGTTCCTGGTAAATTTACTTCTAAATAATGTGTTTTACAAGATAGTATGTAAAATCATATGGAGTTTTAATTGCTTCAGAGGCTGAATGAATGTTTGTAAATTCATTCAAATTTCTACTAATTAAAAGGATCAGCATCACAGTTGTTTAGGAACAGTGGATGACGGCTTGAGTGACTCTGGTCATACAAGCAATAAGCATTTATGGAACACTGACTATTTACCAGGTTCTGTGTTCAATGCATGACACGTGCTACTGCATTTAACAGTCAACAACCATTCTATAAAGCTGATGTAGTTGTTATCCAGGTTGTGCAGAAGAGGAAGCTGAGCGTCCTGTCCAGGGTCCCATGGCTATGCAGTGGCAGTTCTGAGAGTGGGACGCATTGATTTGACGACTACTTTGCATTCTGCTTTCCTACGTCCTCTCCCTCCCCTCCCTCCCCAGAACTGCCGGGGGTGGCAAAACCAATATAATAACTAATAGTAGGAGTGACGTAAAGTGGGACTAAACATTTTGTTTTTGTATTTTACTTTATTTTATTTTATTCTGATTATTAAATGACGTGCTTATCACAGAATGTTTGAAAGCAATAGGAATATATGTAAAGAAAAATAATCATTATCTAGGCCACCTGGAGATAACCACTGTTAACATGATTTACATTTTAGCATTTCCCAAGGTGCTTTCTGAATAAGACACAAGTTAACGTTTTCTGTAAAAACAACTTATATAGTCAAATAATTTTGGGAAAGTCTGGGTTTAAACAAAATTAAACTGTTTTCTTCCCTAAAGGTCTTCTTGGAAACTTTAATATGCTAATATGTGTAATGGGCTTCCAAAATAGAAATATGGAAAGCAATATTTTCCAAATGTATTTATCAGAAGAATACTGATAAATATGTACAAATAAATATGTATCAGTACTTGTATCTTGAAACCAGTGTACTTTCAGATATAATTTAGATGGAATGTATCCTTCTAGACTTTTAAATAAGCATTTAGACTTTTAACTACAAATGCTATTTTTATATTTCTTTTCTCCAGGAGTGTATTATAGGTTATTTCATCTATTTAAAACTCTTTTAAAATGCTTTTTGAAATAGTTGTATAACAAACCATATATGGGTCTGTGTGTATGTTTGCTTTTTTTTTTTTTTAGATCTTTCATCTGTTGTTAAACATTTGGGCTATTTCCAATGAAATCATTAACCTTGATAGGGTATGAGTTTCAGATTTGGGTAAATGTGATTCCAGAACTGAAAGACTGCAAAGTCTTCAGCAGTGAGGAAACCAGCTCAGCTAGAAACTGTGAAAGCCATTACAAGTTTCAGAGAGATCTGTGTGGGATGGCCCTGTGCCTTGCCATCTGAGAGAGACATGCCAAGGAAAGGACATGCTTAGGGGGAATATAGGAGTAGTTAGTTATTAGAATGGGCTGGGAAGTTAGGTGTCTCTGTGTAATTATCCACTTGGTTTGGAAGAATGCATTGCTTCATATGAAGCCTGTGTGGTCCCCAGGCTAGGCTTGGTCTCCTCCCAGCAGCACTGGGGAGGACACATGGGGAGTTGGGGGTATTAATCTTTGCTGGGTCAAGGAGGGTGAGAGGGCTGGGAGTCTCAGGCTCCACTGAGGGGTGATGAAACTGGGTCCCCAGTTTTGAAAATCCACCCGTTGGACTTTGAGAAGTTTTAAACTTGGATTAATTGGGGAGGTTTGGGTTTGAAGCTCTTTAATAGATAACCCATTTTAACAACAACAATACAAGAAATCTCCCTGAAAGAATCAACAGTTCACTGATTTTTTTTTTTTTTTTTTCCCATTCAACAGATACATATTAAAGGCTAACTATGTGTCAGGTATTGGGCTGGGCATTGGCAGCTAATTGTATTGAAAATGTGCAGTACATGGAAGTTATATTCATGGAATAGAATTACTTTGGCAGGAATGAAAATGTGATTCAATCTTATTAAAAATACACATCTTTGAACAACCTCCAAGGCAGTGTAAACAATACTCTCTCTGTTTTAAAATAAGGAAAGTCCAAATCTCTGAAATGCCAGTTACTGTGCAATTTCAAATACTTTTTTTTTGCCTTGGTTAACATTATGTCTGGTTCCTCAGATGAACCTTTTCTTGAATATAGAACTTGTAAATGTGTATGTGCCCTCTCCCTACCTCCATGGAAATTCTCCCTGAGATTAGTTCTTCTCACTGAACTCTGGGAAGTTGTTAGCATTGACTTTTCTTAGTCAGAACTGAGAATCAAAACTGTCTTTCTCAGCCTGGGATTGTTAATGGCAAGACTGGAGAATGCTGCCCGCACTGGGACAGTGGATCGCAAGGCCCAGTGAGGTGCCAAAGGGAAAATTCCTAAAGGGAATATCCAACAGCCCAGGAGGCCTGAGGATCGTTGCTATGGCAGCAAGAGGTGGTTGGCTGTGGCCTGTTCCTTCCCTTCCTGGGGCTCCCAGGGCCCCTAGCTCAGCAGGCACAGGGGCAGAGCTGCCAGTTTGACATCAGGCAACATAGAGGTTATTCTTCATCTGACCGGACTCCAGCAGTCACCTTTGTAGCCTTAAACTTGTGACTTATCTATGTGAAGTGACAGTCAAGAAGCACTGGGAATAGTCTTGGCATTTCGGGGAGACCTGTTATTATACCCTGGCTCAGCCACTGAACAGTTAGGAAATTTTGGACAAATTATCTCACCTCTTTGCATCTGTTTTCTTTCTTCTTTTCTTCTTTCTATCTGCAAATGAAGATACCTATCTCATAGGCTCAAGCCTGGGATTAATTGGAAGTATTCATATGTGGAATCATGAAATATTGACAGAGTAATAAAACTCATTGACTATGATTTAAGTTTCACAATTAAATCTCTGTAGCTAAATTATTAAAGTTTTTGAACATCAACCATATGAAAAGTTCACAAGATTGGTTTAAGCTTCTGACTCTTGGTTTCTAATAAGTAAATTAGTATTCGCTATTTGGTTAAGGATCATCATTTCCCCAATACATATCATGCTGTCTTGTAATTCATTAGTTCATGGAATGTGATTCTCTGTAAGCAGGTTTTCCGGCTCGTTACAATCATTAGAAAAGCCTCTACCTGGTAAGATGTGGAGATAGTGAGCACACAACGTGTATATTGTAAACCTTTATTCCTTTTTCCTCTAAGAAAGAAAATAACCAACTAACCAAATATGTTCTTTCACTGGGCTTTATTGTTGACAGTGTTTCCTAATGAAAAGAGCTTATCTTTGAGACTCTAAGACGGTTCTCTCATGTATAAGACTACAAGATTTTTATTTTGGACCTTCCATATCCACTGCTCAGGTTTCATCCTTTTTTCAGGAAGCTGCAGGAGCAGAATACAGGCTGGGAACCTCTTATATGGTGGTCACATACTTTGCACATCTGTAAACTATAAAGAATCCCTTTACATTAAAAATGATATGTAAGATGGGAACCGCTTATGAATTGTTTGTTGATGATACATGTCTTTAAATGAAGTGATTTGGTTGAGTGGGTTATGCGTTTCCTTCCTAAATTCTTGATGAGGTTAGTTCTCTTGACAGCACAGATTCTCTTGGGTGTGAAGCATGAGGTGACATCTGCATGAAGGTGTTGTTTCTCATCGAGTTTGTTGGTGCCATCTTCGTGTCCTGCCAGTTTCATTTCCACATGGATACTCATTTAGTTAAAAATTGTCAAATGCCATTTCTGAAGGAAGGCAGATTATTACTTTGGTCATAAGGTGAACAGCTACATTTTTTTCTCATAAAGGTATCACAACCAGGTTACCACTGGTCATAAACTGTAGAAAATTGGTGAGAACCCAATTTTCTAGGTCATGAAGGTCATGAAGAAAGAAGGGATAATCATGGAAGAGGATAGCACACTATAGTATGTTCACAATTTGAACTGGTGTGTTTTCTTAAAAATGCAAGCATTCTTATTGAAACTGGCTGTTATTTGAATGGTATGAACACTAGTCACACATTGCTAGTTTGCGATTTCAGAGAAGCAGGCATTCTTAAAGATTTGTCAAGCATCACTGAGTTTCCTGACGGTACTTACGTATTTTATGAAAACAACAGCATCTTACTCTTTGCACTAAACTATTCCAAAAAGAGAAATAATTCATGAAGTTAAAAAAAAAATCAGTCAACTTAAATGGAGTATAATCTATAAAGATACTGAATCACTATGTTGTACACCTGAAACTAATATAATATTATAAATCAACTATACTTTAGTAAAAAAAAATCAAGGGACGAACCTAGCTGTTCCTTTCCACCACCACCCTTTCTGAAATAACTAAACAAAAACCTTTAGAAATCCTTCATGTTTTAGAGTCAAGGGCACACTTTAAATGAGAGTCAGTGGAAACCTGGCCTCAAGATTATAAACAGTAGACACATATCAAGTTTCTGAGCAGTTGTTTCCTTCTCTACTTAATATTCACTTTGTGGTTGACAATTTGGCACCCTTCCTGATACCACTGAGCCTTCTTCACTCTTTTTTTTTTTTTTCCATTTTTCAGTTTGATTTAGTAGGGGAAAATGATTTCCAGTCTAATAGGGGAAAATGATTATGATTGTTTTAAATTTGTATTTCTTAGATCGTTTGTGGTGATTGAGGAACTCTTAAAATGTTTAATTTTCTCATTCATTTTTCTCTTAAAAATCTACTTCATACCCTTTATCTCATTTACGTTTCTATATTTATCTTTCTCTTAATATGTATTTTGCTCTTCATATGGAAAAAGTATTGACCTTTTATTTCTTATGTTGTAAATATTTCCCCAGTTTTATCACTTATCATGCAGCTTTGTTTATAGAAGCATTTTTAGCTTTCTAGTTTCTTATGATTTGAGAGACAGTTCCATGTGTTTTCCTTTGTCTTACTCAGAAATGCATGTACTTGCTTAGAAATGCATTATGTCTTTAAAATATTCCCTTAAATGTATGATAGATTAAATGTTTGACAGAAACAAACTGAAGTTTATTCTTTTGTCATATGAAATAGGGTCTAAATTTAAAAAGTAATTGTCTCAACCTTATCTATTGAACAAGTGATCTTTTCCCACTGATGTGAAATGGCACCTTTATTATATATTAAATTTATTTTTATTTCTGTGTTTGTTAATGGGCTTTCTATTCAGCTCTATTGATTTTCCTGCCTTTCTAGCAACCTAAAATGTTTTACTTAAATGTGTTAAGTGTCTCTTTAGTATGCTTAAATGATCTGGTATGGTAAGTCATAATGGTCAGTTTTCTTTTTAGAAATTCTCCTGGCTGCTCTCAGGCATTTGTTTTTCCATGTTGAATTTAGAATTGGGAATGAGAATTGATTACTTGCATTTAGTTTCCATACAAATTTTTAGGGACTTGGTATTGTTACTATATTGAATTTCTCATTTGGGAACATGTCCCCAGCACTATTTTCTTCCCCTGATGTCTCACCTCTTTGTTAAGAACAGCAGATTTTATCGTTGGGAAGGTATGCCTTCTTAGGTGCCCTCTGTCAAGAGCAAATCATCTTGAGGGCTACTGAATTAACGAGATGTCTACAATTAAGTAACTTAACTTTATCATTATGGTATAGTGCAGTGGTTTTCAAAGTGTGGTCCCCGATCAGCAGTGTCAGTAAACTGGAAACGTGATAGAAATGTGGTTTCTCAGACCTACTTAATCAGAAAGTCTGAGGGTAGAGCCCAGCAGTCTGTTTTAATAAGCCCTCCCGGAGATACTAGCTGAAGGGAAAGGTTGAGAACCCTGTAATGGATAAAGCATAGTGTTGGAGTCATACAGTTGACCCTTGAATAAACCAGGTTTGAACTGTGTGGGTCCGCTTGTACGTGGATATTTTTCATTAAATAGATACTACAGTAATACGGGATCCTCGCTGGTTGAGTCTATGGATGCAGAACCCAGGCTACAGAGAGCCGGCTGTAAAGTTATACTCACATTTTCAACTTCGTGGAGGGTCAGTGCCTCCATCCCCATGTTGTTCAAGGGTCAACTGTAATATAAATTCCTACTTTAGCCCTTTACTCCAGTGAAATTTTGAGTAAACTACTTATACATTTAAGTCTACATATCGTCATCTGTAATATGGGCTGCTTTGAGCAAAGGGTATAGATGCTGAGTAGCTATTATTGTTATCAGATTGCTTTCTAGTGCACAATATGTGTTAGATAGTTGTGGTGGTGTCTTGGGGAATGGAGGCAAAGGTCTGGAAAGCAGGGGGTGTTGCTGGTTTTGATGGGTTCTAGATAATGGGTGATGTCAGCAAGGGCATAAAAATTCCTGGTTTGGGGCGGGGAGGATAAACACTTTCAGTCTTATTCAGGGTTGGTGCCCTTTAAGTGGGCAGACACAATAGCGTACTATTATTGACATCCCTGAATTCCACCTTAACAATATGTGTAGGATTAAATTAGTACAGTTCAACTGTTAACATTGAATGAAATAAAAACTGCCATATTTCTCTAGTTTTAAAAAATCTGTTGTAGCAAATTTCTAAGAAATTGATGGAAGGATAACTAGAATATACAAGTGAAATAGGATTAATATCTTCATTCAAAGAGTAAAGGTTAATATGATACAAAAGTAAATAAATACATAAAACCTTATCAGTTATTCAGAAAATGGAAAAAATGTTAATTTACTCAACATATGAAAGAATTACTTTATGCCAGAAACAGCTAGGCAGTGGACATAAAATAGTGATTAGAATTTAGATATAGCTTATGAATGATTCATAATCGGATGGTAGAAACAGCCAATTGGTGTGATACTATTGGTGGCAAGGCTAGGAATAAGGGCACACGTGGATCGCTGTGAGAGCCATGAGGCTTCCTGGAAGAGATAACTCTTGAGCTGATCTTGAAAGACAAGTAGATCCTACTCCAGGAGAGGTATGTAGAAAATGCTGTAAGAAATCACCCAGTGATTAGTTCTGGTTGATGGTACCAGGGTTCTTACAGTGGAGGTGACTTAAAGGATGCATGCAAGTTGCCAAGCCAGAAAAGGAAGATGGATACTGTAAACGGAGGCATAGGAACACCAGAATGCCCTGAATATTGGAGAATGTGGTGTAGTCCCTTGTGAATAGAGCATATGGGCTGGGCAGGGACAGGTGAGGCTACAGGCAAAGCTGGGCCCAGGTGTGCAAGTTCTCCTAAGATTATGATGGACTGAAAGACTTTTTGTTTTAATACTTTGTCTTGTTTTTGGTTAAATGTATTTTATCTCAGTGGGTACTAGGTCTTAATCTTTTTCTTTTTTGGTAAGCTATACCATTACACTCATATCACATAAGGAATTTAGGTTAGGAGTTCAGAAAAACATTTGTGTTACAAGTTCATGTTCATATAGCAATCTTAGTTTGGGTCCTATTCGGCCTTTCTCAGTATTAAAGACTTTCAACTTGTGGGTTCAAAAGTTGATTAGTTAATTCAGACAAAGCCTCCTCCACCCATGGGTGTGGTCTAGAATTATTCCTGCTACCTCAAGCTCCACTGTTAAGTGTGCTGTCAACATCCATATACCCAGGGCTTCCCCACTGAGCCCTTGGATGTTTCTTATGCCTCACTAGAGTCCTGCCTTGAACTTCAGGCCATTTGACTGGGCCCTGACTCCCTGGCTAGCTAATCTTTTCCTCTTGGGGTCTGGAGTTCTGTGGCCTCAGTAACTAGCTGTGAGCCTGCTGTGAACCAGAGAGACCCACCAAGAACCTTGACCACCTCCCCAAACTGACTTCCACACGTACCAAAAATGCCTTGAGACCTTGGCTATTCTGTTTCATCTACCAACTGATACCCCTTTATTATAGTATAGACACCCCTTATAACCAATACTGAACCTACGGCTAGCAACTTTGGGAGATTATTTTGACTTTTGCTCTCACATGCTAGTCAGCCTCTCTCGTCCCAGCTCCACTTAGCCCACTATTAACTTTTATCCTGAGTGGAAGAAATGTATTTGTACCTTATAAGGATTAGAAATTGCTGAATCTTATGGACTCTTACAATATAATGTCCTTTTTAATTTCCATTTCTTGATGTCCTCATTTAAGCCTGGGCTATTTTGATAGCCCCTTCTTGCTCTGAGTTTTTATTTTTTAGGATTTAATGTAATTATAGGAATATTTCCAAATCATGAGTTGGTTCTTATCAAGCTCCCTTGCTCTCCCCAAAAAGGTCTTTGCTGCCTGTACAGTAAAGGCCAGAGTGTAGTAGGCCCTGGGAATGCACGGATGCCTGGTCCTAACTTTCCTTTCTGGCTTTGTCTCCCATAATCTCTTTCTATTCACATTCTTTTCAGACCTGAGAGACAGACTGTGGCATCTCCTGAATACTGGGAAGTTTCAACCTCCTTGCTTTTGTCTAGTGTTTTCCAGTGTGGAATTCTACTGGCCCAACTCACTGCCCAGAGGAAGCCACACATTTTTTCAAGGCCCAGTTGCAAATTCCACTTTCTCCTTGAAGCTTGTATAGATCCTTGAACCAGATATATTTCTTTTTCCCTTTTGCTTTCATGGTACTTTGACTAACTCTGTCAGAGCATGTACTACTGTCTGTCTTTTATTTTTGTTTTATTTATAAGCTTGTTTCTAAGTTGTAAGCTTCTTAAGAGCAAGATTTATTCATCTTTTTATTCACAATAGCACTGGCTCACATTATTTTGTTCACAGTGAGTTTTTTCAATTATTGCTTTGTCCACATTAGGATTTTGGTGGTCTAAGAAACTTCTTTGCAAAGAGGGATGTGGTGGAAGAATTTGTGTTTTTTCAATAGTTGCCGTTATCTTCTAGCCTGTTCTTTCCCTTTTCTCCTTCTTATACATGTCAGATAGAGGAATCTGGGTGAATGCTTGAGGCTGTAAAAGGAATGGCTTGGGAAGGAACACTCCCCATGGACCTTTAACTAATTAAGGTGATTGTAATGCTTTCTTTGAAAGTTGCTTGAAAATAGGTCATTGATATTATTAAAACCAAGTACTATGGCCGCACTTGCACATACACTGGCTCCCCTAGTCTTCTCAACAACCCTGTGAGGTTCATGTTTCATCCCTTTTTACACAGAGGGACACTCTGAGGCTCATACAGTTTTCTTAACTGAGATTAAGGAAGGGATGGAACCAGGTTTTCATGTCAGGTCTGTCTGATTCCAAAGCCTATGTTCTTCATCACTGTGCTGTCCTGCTTTACCTGCACATTTGAAAAGTACGCATTTCTGACCCCACCTTCCTGCTGCAGAGATCCAGTCTAGTTCAGCTTTGAGATCAGCTGGCAGTGGAAGAAGTGATTTCAGTGTGTGCTCTTCCCCAAACTAGTGCTTATCAACTTGTAGATGCTTAAGGTGTCAACAGGTAAAGTAACCTATCTGATTGAATTATAAAGAATTATAAAGTTAAAAATGTAAATATTAATTCAAAGACATTTATATCATATAGAGTCGAGTAGACAGACACAAAAATATTGATTTTTAGCTCTTTCCTTGCTGTATGATTAGAGGACTGGTAATAAGATCCTGTTAGAGGGTGGTAGAAGATTTCAGAAGATGATGAGAATTTATTTACTTTTCTAGAGTTCGGGGTGATTACTTTCAAATGGAGAAGAAAAAGCTGTGAATTGAGGGGTTTTTTTGCATGTATGTCTGCCTAGTTTTTCTTTACATGATGTATGGAGGTTCTGGGTTTGTGTTTTTTTTTTTCTCTTTAAGCAAGTAGGACTTCCTATGAAGGATCATTTGTCCTCAGAGAACGTTTGAATCAAGGCGTTTGAATCAATATTTGTGCATTGAGATAAAAGTTAATGGGAAATTATTAGATTTATTTATTCAAAGACTGTTGAGCACTTACTCTATTCTCTTTCAGGACAGAGAATAGGACAAACCCAGTGACTTCTTCAGAGACCTCACAATTGATGACCTAGCAGAGTAAAGACTCTTTAATTTTACACATGACAACAAGAGTAATGTACAAAAATTGACCAATATTTATTAAGACCTTATTAGATGCTGGGTCTTATGTTAAGAATGTTAAATATATTAGAGTATTTGTCTTTTTAACAACCTTGTGTGAGAGATACTACTATCTTTGTCCTTATTTATCAGGTGAAAAACAAAACAAAACAAAACTTGAGACAATGAGAGAGAAAGCACCTTCTCCAGGATCATACTTGGTACCTTACTGCTTTGATCCATCTATTCAAAGTACATGTGATTTTAGTTTGTATCATGTGAAAGACTTTCTTTAGAGATTACTTTCCCAAACCTTCTTTAAAAATAACTTTCCGTCTGCCTGTTCTGACTTTGTCACATGGACTTGGGTCTGAATTGAAGTTGTGCCATTTTCTTATTGGGTAACCTTGGGCAAGTTACTTAACCTCTCAGAGCCTCTGTTCCCTGGCTCATAAAACGGGGATTAAAACACATTTTCATGTGTGTGTAAAGCACATGGCAGTAGGACCCTAAAATCTTAGTTCCCATTCCTTTTTCTCTTTCACTTTTCCAAAAAATGATTCAAAACAATCGTGAAACTGTATAAAAAAGATAGTACTGAATTTTTTAGCTTGCAATTTTCTTGCAAACAACTTGAGGAGTTCCAGCAGCCTAGTAAGTTCAGTTGAGGTTGGAAAGTAAACATTGGACCCGAAATTGGAAGTCCCGTGTTTAGTTTGCTACTTTGTTGTCCATTTCTTATTTTAAGAGGGGTGGAAATGCTTTCATTTAATAATTACCTGATGACTTTTACTACCTGTTGGTACTTGAAAGGGCTACCAACTCTGCAGTCAGGCAAAGAGAAATAGCACACCCTGGATGTTCCATTTGGATGATGGGAGTTAGTTATATAATGGGAATAACGCTGTTTTTATCTCTTAAGCTAAACTAAACAACGGTGATTCTAGATAAAATCTTTCCTCACAGATAAGCTTTCTGAGTGCCCAGTTTGACTTTATAATTTCGTAACATTTGGTTACCCCCATGAGGTCTTTTGAAGGTACGTGGTTGTTTATACAGTGGTTAAAGTAAATGCATGACTACAAAATCTTTGTTGTTGATTAAACGAGGATGTCATATGACAGTGTGGGTTTTCTTTAGGTATTGTTGCGTTTAGCTGTGCTGAAAAACTAGATTTAAAGTAACAACTGACTACAGTGAAAATGTGTAATACCGTATTAATTTAATGTTTCCATGTACATCAATCTATTTGACAATATACCTATATGAATCATAACTAGAAGTATATGTCACTTTCTAAAATATAATTCTGGAAAAGTTTAAAAATAGTTTTTTTTATTTGGAAATTTAATTTTTGGTCTTATATGTACTGAAAGAAGTTGTTACTTAAAGGAGTCAATGTGAAATTTTTGGTGAGGTGAATAGTCAAGCCCTAATTTATTTGAGTTTGCATAAATGAACTTTATTGGGTTATGCCATATTTATGGGGAAAATACAAAAAGGACTATCTCGTTACTCAATGGGTTGCAACTGTGTAATAAAATTTAATGACTTTTTAAAAAATAAAGTCCATCCTATATTAAAATAAATCAGGGGCCTACTTTTTTAAACATAGAACCCAGCAAACAGTTATCAAGTGCTTACTTACTATAAGCCAGGCATTGCACCAAGAGCTTAACATATATTTTATTTTTGTAGCAACTCACAGATGAGTGCTAAGATGCTTGTTTAACAGCTGGAGGAATTCAGGAAGAGAAAGGTGAGACCGTGTCAAGGCTAAAGACCTAGAAGGTGGTGGGAGCAGTAGTGTGGACCTGCTCACATTCACTTAACCACTAGTCTACCTAGGCTTCTCTAGTATTACAAAAGTGTTCCCCTTTTTATGAAGGTTTTTTTCCTGTGTAAATGAAATTTATCATTAATATTTTATTCTAGAATATAAATAAATAGTAGTTGTGAACTAAGTAGATTACAGAACTTTAGGAATACAGTGACAATGTATGCCTTACCTACTTCCCTACATAAATCACAAATGCCTAGCACACAGTAGGCCAGTTAATTCATTTTTAAAATTCAATCAATTAAAATACATTTTTGTAGCATAGTGATATGAAAAAATATTATACATGCATAATGATTTAAATTTTGTCTGTAAAACAGGCATTCGCCATAAAGGCATTTGGTGTTCTTGACTAGTGATCTAGTTTCTTATATAATACAACAAGTGTCAGAGATTATAATGGTTTTATTCTCTTTCATTTGTGGTGCTGGATGCTGGTGAAAATAAGTCTCAAAATACCTCTAGATAGTTGTGATGTCTTACAAAAATGCTACCACAGAGGATTATAAATTTATATTAATAGTTGTGAGTAGATGTCTAGAGTTTGACTTGGAGGATATAAATGAAAACTTTTTTTTTCCTGAACTTTTGTAGAAAGTTTTTCCTGAACTTTTGTTCAGAATCTTGATTTATTCTTAGCCTTAACTTGATGACAGAAACCTGGACTTCCTTTTTGTCTGTGCCATTTTTTAAACTTACCTCTTGTTGATTTCATCCTTAATGTCGTTCAGATAAGGATTTTAAAAAAATATTACTTTGATTTTTTTTTTTTTCTAGAATATCTTTTTTTTTTTTTTTTTTTTTTCCAGAATATCTTTTTAAAACCAGTCATCACAGAGGCAGGGAAATTGAGAGAGAAACTGGTGCACGTATTTGCATTGGGGTAGGGAAAGTCTAACCTGATTTAGACAGTGGTCACACATGATGGATTTTAGCCCTCTAATAGTCATTCTTTAGATATATTGTATTTCATTGAATCTAAGGTGCCATCAGATTTTAGATTCACCATTATTTTATGTACCACTAAAAGAAAAACACTAACAATTAAACTAGTACACTGTTCTTAAATTTTTTTTATTGAGGCATAATTTATGTATGGTAAAATTTACTTAGTTTAATGTTTAGTGCTGCAAGTTTTCACAAACAAAGGCAGTCATAAGACTCCATCCCAACCGCCATCAAAACTGAAATATAGAAAAATTCCTTACACAGTGTATTACTACTTAGTTTTTATATTATAGTACTTTTTTTTTTTTTTTTTTTTTTTTTTTTTTGCGGTTCGCGGGCCTCTCACTGCTGTGGCCGCTGCGGAGCACAGGCTCCGGACACGGCTCACGGGTCCAGCCGCTCCGCGGCATGTGGGATCTTCCCGGACAGGGGCACGAACCCGTGTCCCCTGCATCGGCAGGCGGATTCTCAACCACTGCGCCACCAGGGAAGCCCAGTTTTTATATTATATTTAATGAAGTGAAAGGGATTTTAAATTTGACACATTTAATTATATTATTTTTGTGCAATCATAAAAAGGAACATATAAACAAAAGAATTAAACATTTTTTTCTTAAACGTATTCATATTCTGAGTCTGATTCTTCTTTTGGACTCTGAGTTGGCAGTGACTATTATTTTACTCAGTCTTGTCCTCTGCAATCAAGAGCGTGGAAGATGATACGGCACTTCTGGAAATATGTTCTACTATTGCTCCTGGGATTTTCTTTCAAGTTGATTATTGTCTGTTACATAAGTTTTGGCTACGGTTTTCTTTTTCTTTCTTTCTTTAAATATTTATTTATTTATTTGGTTGCGCCGGGTCTTAGTTGAGGCAGGCGGGCTCCTTGGTTGCGGCATGTGAACTCTTAGCTGTGGCATGCATGTGGGATCTAGTTCCTTGACGAGGGATTGAACCCAGGCCCTCCCACCTTGGGAGCGCGGAGTCTTAACCACTGTGCCACCAGGGAAGTCCCCACAGCTACCATTTTCTTATTTGACTAACTCTAGGTTTTGTTTTTTCCTCAATTGAGTATACTGTCACTGGAAGTTAAGCAACTTCTGTTCAAAGTCAGTAGGAACTTTCTCACAAATTGATGCTTGAAGCCTGTATGTTAGTCTTGTTGGATGCATTAAGTCATTGGTCTCATCAGCTGTTTGTTACTTTCAAATATCTTCATCTTCTCCAAGAGCTTTGGTAGTTTCTTTTCCTCCTGTTGTTTTGCTTGGTTGGCAGTACCAAATGTGTAGCCGCAACAGTGCACATAATTCCCTGGGGTTGATGGCAGCATGGATACCTGGAACCACATGTGGACGTTCCTGCATCATGACACCTGGTCAACAGCAAGTTTAAGATGCCAATGAGTATAAGACACAACTACAGTTCACACTGGTTAAAAAGTGAAAAAATGTGTGGATTAGAATTGACAACATAGGGTTTTATGTCCACCATTACACATTTTTATGTGTAAGGAAATTAAGGTACACAATGATTAGTTTAGGGTCATAGAGCTCTTTGGGAGCAAAGCTGAAGCCAGACACTGGGTTTCTGTCTGCTAGTTTGAAGATCTTTTCATAATACCCCTGGGAGAGATGTTTTGATCTAACAGGAAGTTGGTGTGGTAGCAAATGTATTGGCTTGGTGGTCAGACAGATGGGTTGTTTGCATTCTCATTCTGTGCTTTTAAACCTGTGACTCTGGAAGTTATTTGCATTCCCTGTCTCATTTTTTTCTCATCTGAGAAATGGGATGATGATGATACCAACTTCAGAGAATTGTTACAACTAATGAATACTTGCATAAAAAATTTGAGGTATTTGCTTCTCTTTTTTAGAATTGAAAAAATATTATTCTCCTTTCTCCACACTTCCTTCCTTTGTGTGAAATTAAATGTATTGTCCCAAAATGTATGGTTGATAACTCTTGAGACTTTTAAGTTCTCTATCATCTTGTGAAATTCTGTGATCCCTGCACATAAATGTTGTGGTATGACAGGAAAGTCCATGAGTTTGACATTGACATGAAATATACACTCGGTAATTCCTTCCTCAAGTCATGGCAGCTTCCTGATTCAATAAGTGACTTTAACATAATACTGTTCAAATGTTTAAAGGATTTTATGTTGTTTTGCTCTCTGTATTTTGTTTTGAAAAGTTAAGCACAGATAAACTTTAGAAGTTACAAAACATATTCAAATTTTCACCACCCAGAAATCATTTAGCATTTTTAAATTTTATCATCTTTTTTTAAGACAGAAAACATTACAGATAAAGCTAAAGTCCCCTTTAACCACCACTCCTGTTCTAGTCACCTTCTAGAAGTGACCAATACCACATAATGGTGTGTGTATTTCTGATCTAATTTTTATACTTATATAAGTATAAGCAATATATTGAATGCTTTTATATTTTACTTAATTGGTATATGGTTTTCACATATTTCTTTTTCTTTATATTTTCAAATAACTTTTGTTTAAGATAGTTTTATTTTTTCAAAGCTCCCACTGTGAACCACATCTCTGATATCTGAATTCCATTTAGGGACCTGAATAAAATTCAACAATAAGAATTTTGAGGGCTTCCCTGGTGGCGCAGTGGTTGAGAGTCCGCCTGCCGATGCAGGAGACACGGGTTCGTGCCCCGATCCGGGAAGATCCCACATGCCGCGGAGCGGCTGGGCCCGTGAGCCATGGCCGCACATGAGCCTGCGCGTCCGGAGCCTGTGCTCCGCAACGGGAGAGGCCACAACAGTGAGAGGCCCGCGTACCACAAAAAAAAAAAAAAGAATTTTGAGCTTTGGTGATTTGGAGAATTATTAATTTTTAAAATCTGTTCATGGCATAGATAACAATAAAAAATTAACTTCAATGTTACCATCCAAATAGTCAAATATTTTGATTTTAGGTGTTTCCTTTAACTGCTTTAAAATTCTAGATTCTGTATTTTTATGACAGTCATAAATACTTCTATATTGCTACAGTCTTCATCAAAATTTTAATATCTACATCATATTCAATTGCATTGCTGTGTCATTATTTAACTCTTATTTGGCACATGATTCTTTACATAATTGCTTTTAGATTATATAACTTGGATTTTTAGAAATCAAGCTTTTTTAAAAACAAATTTTCCTGATAAATATTTGCTCTGGAAATATGATATATGACATTCTTACATTTTTGGAACATTAACTGCTCCCCACCCCAAATTCAATTTTCAAATCTCTTCAGAAAGAAGATCTCGAATCGAATCCATCTCAAATATCAGAAAAGGAAAATATTCCATAGGCAAGCATCCAAAAATATGTTTATTTTCATTAGAAGTATAGGTAACAAAAAACTTATGATTAGAAGGTGACAGATTTATGTTGAAATCTATAAAAATGAGTAATTCATTTTCCATATCCAACCATAGTTTTATCTTTTGTACATGGGAAGCTATATCTAGTGATATGAGTTTGATTATTTTACTTTTTCTGAGATAACTAAAATTTTCTGAACATCTCAAAGTAAAATGAGATAGATGATTTTTGGTGAAATATTTGGCATTTATTTTAAAGACTCAACTTTTTTGTTAACATTGTTTACTAGAGTTTAAGTGAATGTTGCTAGAATTGTGTATGATATGAATGTCATGTGAATATATTTATTGCATGAAATTTTGAGCTGAAGTGTAAAGGTACCTAGGTTTGAAAGTTTGTATATCATGATCAGAGCAACTCATAGTACTAGAAAGATGCTGACTCGAGGCGTTTCAAAAGTAATAAATAATTTTGTGGTATATTTAATGAGAATGATTATGATAGTCTTTAATTGGATAAGTTATTCAGATACTTAAAAATTGTATATATCATTGCAGTTCAATCATATAACAATCTAGGAATATGCTGTGTCCTCTCTATTATAAATACATCAGTACATTACTGTATAAAGTTGATAATAAGTGACAGATCTCTGAATGAAAGAGTTGCAAGTTTGTTTTGCCACTATTTATGTTCTTTAAAGCCCCAAATATGAAATTTACTAATTGATAAAGTCCTTAGTAATTGATAACTTAGAGGTCAAATGTCATCTTGTCATTTCTCAATACTCTGAGAATTGGCTATTAATTTTTGAAAGAACAATTCTGTAATTTTGAAGTATTTTACATTTACTTTGGGCAACTAATCCCTTAGAATTTTAGACCACAAAATTAGTTTTATATTAATCTTCTGATCATACAGGTGAAGAATAGGGATCCCCAGCATGACCTTCTCAAGAGCAAGAATTTTGCTGTCTAGGGAAATTTTATTATATAATGTAGGAATAATTCATCATCAGATTTGTTATTTAATAGTAAATATTTATTTCCTTCGTACATGGGTTTTTATGCCACGTGGTTTATAGGAATGTTATTAAACATACCTACCAGAATATTAAAATACATAAACTGCATATATCTTTCAACTTTGTGGTTTCTACAGGAATGTGGGAGGAGATTGCTGAAGGTTCTTTTCTTGAAATTCATCAAGTGTAGATTTTATTCAGATCCAATTGAAATGATGGAATTTATTCACTAAGTCAACAAAACACTGTTTTAGACAAGATGAGAATATGAGCTACTTAATGTATTATTTTTTGAGGATGATGTAGTCTGATGATTAAAGAATTATAAGTATGGTGTAGTGCTGTGAATGTTGTAGAAAGTACCACATTGTTTAGCTATAAAAAGAAACATTGTTCTTTCTTTTTAAGACTATATGAGTGGGGCAACAAACCAGCTATTTCTGGTTGAAACAATTTCACTTAGTGATAGTCTCTTTCAAAGACGGTGATATAGAAAACACTACACTTTAAAAATACCGTGGACTTTTGTGCTCTATACTTAACACAAATTAAAAAAAAATAGTGGGTAGTATTTTATTGTTTCAATGTATTTAAGTACTTTAAAAACCCTTAATAAAGTATATAAATACTTTAAAGTATTTTACTAATCTTTAAATATTGGTTAAACTTACACTGTACTTTGGAAAACTAAACTGAGAACAAGGAAGTAAGTAAATAACATGAGGTCAGAGTAGCTAAAGCATATGTCACAAAGGTCAAGCATTTTTCTGAAAGGGCAGATGGTACTATTTGATTTCAAAAGCAAAGGTAGATGCTAGAAGTAGTGATTTAGAATAGTGGAGATAGACTGCTACAAGTGTGACACACTAACAGCAAGTTGTGATGACTGAAAGAAAGAGGCAGAAAAACTATTAGAACTAGATTCAAGGACTCTGCAGACCTTACCATGAGGGCCCATCCATATTGGTAAGCCCCTAAAGTGTTATGTAATCCAGCAAGCATAGAGCATTGAAAATAATATTTACCAAGTTAAGAGAGACCATAAGGCATCAAACTAAGGTATTATAAAAGTGCTTTTTTTATTTAAGAAGGTTGTAAAACTAATTATAGACTGGGCCAGAAGGAAAACCTAGTTTATTTCCATAAATATGAGCTGTACAGAGACATTCTTCAACCCAAAGATATTATTTAAAGTAAAGCTCAAACAAAGACCGCTTAAACACATGGAAATAATAGTAAAATTCTCCTAAGCTCTTAGGGTAACAAAGAAGAAATCAAAATAACAGCTATAGACTATTAAGAAAACAATGCTAATATAATAGTAAGCTATATTCAGAAGCAAACACATATGTATTTTCATACTGTATTTTCATTATTAAACTGGAAAATGTGAGAACATGAAGTAAGAACTTTAACTCATGATGCTAAAACAACAAATGAAAGCAGGAGGAAGTAAATAATGCATAAATAAGTAGGAATTAATGATTTAAGAAACACAGAATTGCAAAACTATGTAGGTTTTTGTGTGTGGGGGGAGGGTGACACAGCTCTCCTGCAAATTTAATGAAAAGAACAAAAATGTTATAGATTCCAAGAGTTTTTAAGTTACATGGAATAGATATGGTAGTAGGTTAGAAATTCCAGGTGAAATGGATGACTATCTAGAAAATATGTAAATTTTTAATCAAGAATTAGAGCTGTTGAATCAAACTATTATAAAAAAATATGAAAAATGTTATCAGAGGGCTATCCTCCAAAAGGCTCTGGGGTTAGTCAGGGAGGCAAGCTTATTTGGTCTTTTAAGGAAGAGATAACAGTCTTTAAAGATTTACAGAGCATAGAAAAAACTATGAAGTTTCTGAGTTTATTTTTACGTAGTGAACACATCTCGAGTAACATTTTACAAAGAAATCCCACAGAATGAAAGAAACCTCTCTTATGAGTACAGCTGTAAAGATGCAAAATAAAATAATATTTAATAAGATAAATTTATCTGTCACTAAGTATGATTATTACAGGAATTCAAAAATGGCTTACTAGTATAAAGCTATATCTCACACTAATAAATCAAGGGAACATCATGTTCAAGGTTGCATAGTTTATAAGTGGCAGACCTAGGTGTCAAACTTAGTTTTGTGGTGCAAAAGTTAGCTGGTCATACCCATCCCTGGGAACTCACTCTTATTTCTCCTTACAAACTGAAATGCTTATCTTAGACTTCTTGGAGGTCATCTCCCTTGCCTTGTCTCCCAGTTTTATCTTCTCTCTCATGCTGAAATGACTCCAAGGCAAGAGGTACACATCCTTCTGAGCTAATGAATGTCCTTGACCTCATGGTTGTCCATTCATCCTGTGAATGTTTACTGAGCTCCTGCTCAGGACCAGCCACTGTGTTAGAATCTAGGGAGACAAAGGTCAGTAAGAGAGGGCTCCTGACTGGAAAGGTGCCTGGTCTATCAATACTTCTCAATACTGTAACAAACTGTTTTTGAGAGGATGTGATTTTTTTCCTTTTAATGGTCTTTTTTATTCTATATTAGAAAATAATACCTATCAGTTCATGAGTTTGATATGTTATTGCTTAAAATAAAAGAAGTTAAATTGAGTAAAATATATAAATAAAACATTAATATTATACTAATATGGTGAAAACCTTGAAAGGAAATAAAGATTGGGAAAGATTAGATAGTATAATTGGACAGCTCAGACAGAATAATATTCTTTATGGAAGTGAAGTGTGTGTCTTTATAACTTCTGCTTTATAGCTGTATATAGTTATATATATTATGTCCTCTAAAGAGATAAAGCATTGACTCTGGCCCTTCTGCCACTGAATAGCTCTTCTCAAAAGATGATGTAAAATTAAAAACTTAGAAACCTAGAAATGGAGGGATATAGATTAAACAATATGTATGTTAAGCTAATAGAGAACGTTCTAATTAATGATGAAATATTAGCTTTATCACTGAAATCAAGAATGAGTCAAAGATGCCTGTCATCATCAATACTATACATCATCAACTTTTTCCCTGAAAGTTCTAGATAGTGCCATTAAATCAGATATGGCAGTGAGAGGTATACAAATTTCAAAGGAGTGTACTTTTTTTTTTCCCCTCCCTTTTCTCTTTCTCCCCCCCCCCCACCCCGCCCTTTGGTAAGTAAGCTATCTAACACCTAAGATAATCAAGGGAAAACATTTAAAACCAATGAAAAGGTTTAGACAGTTGTCTGGATGTGAAAGTTAATATACATACACCTGTTAGAACCATTAAAATTCAAAACACTGACAGCACCAAATGCTGGCAAGGATATAGAGCAATAGGAACTCTCATTCATTGCTGGTGGGAATGCAAAATAGTACCGCCACTTTGGAAGACAGGTGGGCAGTTTCTTACAAAGTGAAACATATTCTTAACTATACAATCCAGTCATCACACTCCTTGGTATGTATAAGTTTCAAAATGAATTGAAACCTTATATCTACACAAAAACATTCACATGATTGTTCGTATCAGCTTTATTCAGAAATGCCAAAACTTGGAAGCAAACAAGATTTCTTTCAACAGGTGAATGGATAAACAAACTGGTATACCCATACAGTGAAACTTTATTCAAGGATGAAAATAAATGAGTTATCAAGCCATGAACAGACTTGGAGGAAACTTAAATGTAAATTGCTAAGTGAGAGAAGCCAGCCTGAAAATACACACTGTATTATTCCAACTACACAACATTCTGAAAAAGGCAAAACAATGGAGACAGTAAAAAAAAAAAAAAAAAAAAAAAATCAGTTGCTAGACGTCAGGGACGGGGGAAGGAGGAACGAATAAGTGGAACATGGGATTTTCAGGGCAGTGAAACTATTCTGTATGATGTAGTAATGATGGACACATGTCATTATATTTTTTGAAACCCATTGAACTGTACAACATAAAGAGTGAACCCTAAAGTAAACTACAGACTTTAATTAATAATTATCAGTATTGGTTCATCAACTGTAACAAATGTACCACACTAATACAAGATGTAAATAACAGGGGAATATGGGAGAGGGGAGGGGCACAGGGTATATGAGAACTCTTTGACCTGTCTGATCAATTTTTCTATAAACCTAAAATTGTTCTTTAAAAAAGTCTGTTTATTAAAAAATTTAATATGGAAAAATCTGCATCTTTGCCCCTTATCCATTTTAGTGCATCATCATCTTCCAAATCAGTGGAATCTCCAGAGGAGGGGGGGAGTAGGAGATGACTCACTGGTGTGAGAAAGAAAGTATTAGAACATTGTTAATATGTAATTTTAAAAGAAACAGAAGTTAATTTTTATTGGTATTTAAAACATGGATAGGCACTGAGGACAACGCTCAGTTTGTGGGTCAGAGACTCTGTGTGTGGTGCTGGAGTCATGCTGTGGGAAGAGAGGGTGTGCTCACTGAGCTGGGGGCCACCTTGCCAGCCTCATGTGGTTATTACCTTTCATATTGCAATTTAAGTATGGGGTTTTGGAGGGCAGGTTATTTTCTGGGTTCTACAAAGAGGGACGGACAAATGGACAAAGAGGTGGACGTTTCTCTCTCTTTTCCAAACCCCTTTTCCATATCTTGATCTTTTCAGGAAAGCACTCTTTTGGGTGTGGAAGTGGGGCCTAACTTAAGATCCTGTGTTTTTGTGTCTGGTGCTTCTTGGAGCTCTTGGCAGAAACTTGCAGCAGCAGGAGCTTCTTTTTTTGCGATACGCGGGCCTCTCACTGTTGTGGCCTCTCCCGTTGCGGAGCACAGGCTCCGGACGCGCAGGCTCAGCGGCCATGGCTCACGGGCCCAGCCGCTCCGCGGCATGTGGGATCTTCCCAGACCGGGGCACGAACCCGTGTCCCCTGCATCGGCAGGCGGACTCTCAACCACTGCGCCACCAGGGAAGCCCCGGAGCTTCTTTAATTCCATTCTTTGAGGACCCTTGGACTGTGGAGTTGAGTTTCTGCTGCCTCAGTTCGAAATCTGTTTGCTCATAAAACTAAATATTAGTAGAGGTCAGGATCCCAGTAGTATGTGGGGTGGGGAGGCGTGACAATATTTTTTTAATTGTTCGGGGCTCGCTTTCCATGAGATTACTTTTCAGTATTAGTGATCAGAGGGCATGTCTTCTGATCCTTTGGATATTGCCCTTCCTCCCTTCTTTAAGATAAAGTTTATCATGGGGCATGAACCCCCCTCCCTACAATATTGCAACCTTTAGTCATTGATTGAAGTGACGATTTCTGTTCTTCAGAAAGGGATGGATCATTTAGCACTATTATATTGTCTGATTATTGTTTGATTTTGGACAACATCTATCATATCTTCCCTTAGTCATTTCTCTGTTTGCTTCCCTTTCTCCTTTCCTCCCTTTCCTTCCTGACTCCCTTATTTTAAGTTTGAGTTTGATTTTTAAATGTTATTCCCAACTGTTGATAGTAAATGTAACTGAATGTTTCTCAAGAGAATTGTAGAGACTTTTCAAAATACTTATATATCAAAATACTGGTATTTCGAGAATGAAACCTGTTAGTATTAAAATAAAACTATTTCAGAATTTTACTTTAAGTTGTTGCAAGTTTCCCATAGCCTACATCCCTGAACATATTCATGCTCTAACGCCCTCCCTCATGTATCCAATGGACCTTACTTGGAAAGTAAGTCAGCGTTGTCGGGTGAATGGTGCAGAGGAAGCTGAGCATACACCCTCCCCTTGACTTCAATAACCCCCATCCCTTGCCTTTTCCTGCTGTGCTGGCCCAAGTGAACTCAGTCTTTCCACATTTAAATCATTCCCTACCCCCACGTTTATTACTGGCAGATGCTCCCACGTGTTTGCCTGCGTGAATTGTTAGAGCTTAGCCTTCGATGTAGAGGTACATGTTTGGTCTGTGGGCTTTATGTTGGATATTCCTTTTTATTAGATGATACTTTATGGAATTATGATGAGTGTTCCCCACATGCCAGGTACTGTGCAGAGCACTGTGAGGTCTACAAAAATACAAGTCTTTTACTTTTTTTTTTTTTCTTTTTTAGATTCTTAGCTTTAATTTCCCCACAGATATGCTTTTCTTTTTTGATTGGATGGTTAATGGCATCCATTTGTGAATGTTAATCTCCTGTTATTTAGTTGCTAAACTCTGTATTGCTAGGTTCTAAGCGCAAATGAACTTTCACACTTACTTCAAGTGTAACTACAAAGAATCAGGAAAATACATTATTATTATGTTCTTTTTATTTTTCCTTTTGAATGCTCAAGAAATAAAATGTGGTTCAGATGACTAGCAGTGTCTGTGGGAGTTGATACTGTAGCCCAATCTCCCTTCAGCCTCTAGAGCCCATTGTTTTGTTAGAAATGTACTGCATGTTCACAGATAATGGAAATAAATGTGTTATTTACTTGTGCAATTTCCTTCTCCTGTCATGGATATTTTTACTTTAAAATGGCATGGAGAAAGGAACAAGTCAAAAATTATGTGGCCGTCTGGAAATAAATGTCCATTGTATAACATTTTTTTTGATTAACATAAGTAAACTTCACATTAATTGGGTGTACAGTTCCAGGAATTTTGGCTTATGCACAGATTCATGAAAACTCTGCCATAATCAGGACACAGAACAGTTCTATCCTTCCAGAGAAACTCTTCTTTGTAGTTACATCCTCCCCCATCACTGCTGACCCTTGGTGACCACTGATCTGTCTCTCGCTATAGTTTGACTTTTTAAGAATGTCATAAAAAAGGAATCATAAACTTTTGAGACCATCTGCTTTCACTTAGCATACTGCCTTTGAGATTCATTCACTATTTATGTGTATCAGTAGTTCTTTTTTATTGCTTAGTGTAGTATTACATAGTATGGATGTACTACAGTGTGTGTATCCATTCACCCATTGAATGCCATTTGGGTTGCTTCCAGTTATGAGTCATTATGAGTAGAGCATTCATGTACAGGTTTTTGTGTAAACACTTAAGTTTTCATTTCTCTTGTGTCTAGGAAAGTGATTGCTGGGTCATGCGGTAAGTGTGTGTTTAACTTCATGAGAAACTTCCAAACCATTTTCCAGAGTGACTCTACCATTTTGCATTCTACCAACAATGCATGAGTTTTGTTTGTTCTGCATCCTCATCAACATTGGTATTGTCCATATCTATTTTAGCCATTCTAATAGGTGTGTAGTGATCTCATTTTGTTTTTAATCTACATTTCCCTAGTGGTGCTAGGTGTTGAAGACCTTCTGGTGTACTTGTTTGCCTTTTGTTGATCCTCTTTAGTGAACTGTCTCTTTAAGCCCTTTGTTGATTTTTTAAAGAGGCTTATTTTCTTATTGTTGAATATTCAGAGTTATTTATATATTCTGGATATAAATTCTTTGTCTAATGTGAGTTGCAGATATTTTCTCCCTGACTGTAGTTTGTCCTTTCATTCTCTTAAGGGTGTATGTTATAGGTCAAAAGTTTCTTATTTCAATAAGGTACAATTTGTCAACTTTTTTCTTTTATGGATTGTTCCTTGGTGTCTTATCTAAGAAGTTGTTGCCTAACCCCAGATCATGAAGATATTCTCCTGTGTTTTGTGTGTTTTGTAAGCCTTACAGCTTTCCTTTGTAATTAGAGCTATTATTTACCCTGAGTTAAGTTTTGTTAAAGGTATAGAGTTTTTGTTTGTTTGTTTTTTAGCATACATATGTCCAATTATTCAAACATCATTTGTTGAAAAGACTATCCTCTGTCTATTGAACTTTAACGTATGTCAAAAATAAGTTCTTTATATTTGTGTGACTTTCTAGGCTCTCTATTATGTTAATCTATGTGTCTATCCATTTGTCAATACCACACTGTTTTGATTAGCTTTATAGTAAGATTGAAATCGAGTAGTGTGGGTTCTCTAGCTTTCTTTTCTTTTTCAAATTGTTTCTATTCTCAGTCCTTTGCCTTACTATGTATTTTACAATCAGCTTGTCTATAGCTGCAAAAATTCTGGAGGTTTTTTTTTTTAATTTTATTTATTTTCTTATATAGCAGGTTCTTATTAGTTATCCATTTTATACATATTAGTGTATATATTGTCAATCTTCTGGAGTTTTGACTGGAATTGTGTTAAATGTATGGATCAATTTGGGAAGAATGGACCTTTTTACTGTGTTGAGTCTTCTAATCCATGAACATTGTATGACTCTCCATTTAGTTAGGTCTTCTCTGATTTCTTTTATCAGTGTCATGTAGGTTTCAGAATATAGATTCTGTATACATTTTGATGAAGTTATATCCACGTAGTTCATTTTTGTGGTATTTTAAATTTTTTCTTGGCTGCTATTTAGAAATATTTTTGATTTTTATGAGAGGAAATTTTTTTTAACATCTTTATTGGAGTATAATTGCTTTACAATTGTGGGTTAGTTTCTGGTTTATAACAAACTGAATCAGTTATACATATACATATATACCCATATTTCTTCCCTCTGCGTCTCCCTCCCTCCCAACCTCCCTATCCCACCCCTCTAGGTGGTCACAAAGCACCGAGCTGATCTCCCTGTGCTATGCAGCTGCTTCCCACTAGCTATCTGTTTTACATTTGGTAGTGTATATATGTCCATGCCACTCTCTCACTTTGTCACAGCTTACCCTTCCCCCTCCCCATATCCTCAAGTCTGTTCTCCAGTAGGTCTGTGTCTTTACTTTATTCCCGTCTTGCCCGTAGGTTCTTCATGACCCTTTTTTTTTTTTTTTTTTTTTTAGATTCCATATATATGTGTTAGCATACGGTATTTGTTTTACTCTATGAAAGGAAATTTTAAAAGATATTTTACTTCTTATTTCTGTGCATTAAGATACCACTTTCCTGCTCCTTGACTCTGAACTACTGGGCTTCTCTTTGCATCTATTGTCTGCTTCTGAGTTTTGGGCTGCCTTGAGTCCTGGCTGGGGTATACTGAAGGGAAAAAAATGGTTAATTCATCACCAGTTCAGTGGTACTTTGAATTCTGGTCTTCTTCAGTCCACTTGCTCCAATTTACTCTGGGTCCTCAAATTGTTGCTTCATTCATTCCATCCAAGCTTTATATCTGTATTCTATTCGAGAAACAGGGTAGTGTGTGCTTACCTCATCTTTCCTACACCTAGAACCAAGAACAATCTCTTTTGCAGTGACTGTAACTAAGTCTTTCTAATCACATATCAAATTTTGTTTGTTGGGCTTCCCTGGTGGCGCAATGGTTAAGAATCCACCTGCCAATGCAGGGGACACGGGTTCGAGCCCTGGCCGGGAAGATCCCACATGCCGCGGAGCAACTAAGCCCAAGCGCCACAACTACTGAAGCCTGCAGTCCTAGAGCCTGTGCTCTGCAATAAGAGAAGCCGTTGCAATGAGAAGCCCGCTCACCACAACTAGAGAAAGCCCGCGCGCAGCAACGAAGACCCAATGCAGCCAAAAATAAATAAATAAAATAAATTTTTTAAAAAGGATAGAAATTTATTTTAAAAAATTTTGTTTGTTATTATCAGGCAATCCACATATGTGTTGAGATCTTGTAACATTTCTCCCTTGTCTACTCCCTGTCAGGAAAATTACAGTACAACTCCTTTCTCAACTCTGAATACCCAACTCCTATTTATAGTCTTAAAGTATTTATTAAAGGAAAATAATAATTTTTGGCTTGAGTAATTGGAGTTGAATATGTGAGGTCAGAGTAACATATTTATGACAATTTTCCTTAAAGAAGAGAAGTCATGAAAAATTATGTTTGAGCTATTTAAGACTGATTCTGCTGGCAGCCTTGGCAAATGTTAGAGAGGATTGGAGAATTGATATTTAAAAAACAAATCTGTGTGTATGAAACAAATTGTGGGAAATCTGTTACACATTTAAACATTTTATACAAATGATGATGAGATGTAGAGGCGGGTATTTTAAAGAGGGAGTAGACTTCCTTAATTTGCATAGGAGTCTCAGATTTTGTTTTTTTATTCACTGCTGATTTATCCACTCAGAAATTCTGCAGTGAGAGCATTGACAATTTTTGTGTTGAAATTAGGGCAAATACATTTTCTTTTAAATTTGTTGGCCACTTCCGTGTTTAAAGTTTGCTTTAGGTATACTAAGCACAAGCCAATATAACCATAGATTTCTGACCTTATCTCCAGTAATAACTGATCCTTTCAATGTAAATTTTAATAATTCTGTAGCAAGCATAATCATATAGGAGTAAAATTATATAGTTTCAGTTTCAATCTGGTTTCCCCAGAAATTGAAACTATTTAGTAACATTTGTATCTGTTAGAAGAGTTCTTGCTTGGCGAAAAAGGAAACAAAAGAGAGGTCACTTCTTTCCTAGAGGAAGAAAGTACTCACTGGCTTTTTCAAAAGTGGGCAAAGTGTCCTCCATATTCCCTCCCGTTTTTCTTGGAAGAAAAATGTACCTTAGTTCAAAAAAATATAATCAGAGTGTCTTGAAAACACAAGCTGACAAAATATTTCAGTTATGCTTCATTTTGATGAAGGATAGACATCCGAAGGGAGGAAGGGCAAGATGGTCATGATGAAATGAAAGAGCATAAACTCCGGGATCAAAGATTCCACTGAGGATTTATTTGGACATTTTTGTCTCTCAGGTGAGCTCGTGAAGGTTTTAGACTGATAAGAAGTTGCTGCAGGAAGAGGCAGCAAGATCATGGGGGATGATGTTCTGTGCCCCTGGCTGGGGCAGGGTCTACCAGATGTCTCTCCCTGTGGAACCCCAACCCCCCCCCAGCCCAGGCCGGGAATTTCAGGAAGTCCTTTCCTCTTCAGTGTTCCAGTGCCCTCCATACGAAAGCTTAACATCATGCCTACTTTAAAGGAGGGATGCGTAAAGGAATTCCGTTGTTTAGCTCAAGGCCTGCATTGAAGCATTTGGAACTGAGAGGCAGTAAACTGATAACTCACACAGCATCTGTTGTGAGGGGTTATGCCAGCATATCAAATCTAGAAATTATGCAAAATGCGAACTTGGTACTCATTTGGCCTTGCATGCAATTTCCTATCTTCTGAAGGAATGAATTATAAAACTTATGACAACTGAAATCATACCAATGGTATATGAAAGACTTGCTGAACTTTGATCATAACATCCCTTAAATCTTCTGGAAGCTGTTTAATTTGCATCAGCTGGTCTCAAGTTAATCGTGGTTGTCTTGTTTGTAGAGGGTGTTTCGGGTTGTAGTTTAAGGGGAGAAGTTTGCAGGTCCATCCTTCCCTCTGTGATACCCCTTATCACCCCCTCTCCCAGCTTGCCTGGCAGATTTCAGCCAGCAGGGACCCAGCATTGCCTAGGTTGGTAATGCCTGCACATGAAAGGACTTTCAGTTACATTGATATTTTACCTGTGACTGATGACATCAGCAAAATTCCTAGAAGTAATGCCTCATTTTCCTCCTAGCCTTGTGAATAGCATTGACTTTTAGAAACTTTACGGGCAATTCTAGATGTGAAAGGATTTCAATTAATTTTTTTTCTGTCAGACAGTTTTATTAACTAAACACCTTTTCTTCTTTTTGGAAGGCCAGCAACTCCATCTGTCATCACACACCTTAAAATTTTATGAGATTGGTTACCTGGGCAGAAACCCAACCTCTTTTTAAGGTTTTTATTAATTATAATAAGTTTATGTTAATATTACTTTATTAGAAATATTCATTCTAGAAAGCTCAGAAGATATTAATAAGCAAAAGTAAGGTAAAGTGACATTCTCTTATCCAGAGATTATCTTCATTTACCCTTCAAGGTGTAGAATTCAGGATCTGTTTATGCCCACACACATTTGTTTTTACCCAAATGAAATGCTGTTCATGCTGGTTTATAAACTGCTTTTCTTTTTTTTTTTTTTTTTCCTGTTAATGCTCTTCACCTTTCCATGTCAATACATTTTCATTTTATGTAATACCCAGTCCATTCTCACATTGGCTCAGTTGCCTTTAACACATTTATAGATACTTTGTTCTAATTAGGATCTACTCTGGGGCTTTGCTGTGCATCTGGTTATGTCCTGTAAACTTCTCAAGTCATGACGCTGACTTTTGAAAGGACCAGGCCATTTGTCCTACAAAATATTGCTCTTTCTGGATTTTTCTGTTGTTTCCTTGTGGTGGTGTTAGCTTGTTCTTAAATCCCTCTATATGGAATAGTTAGATTTAGGCAACATGGACTGAAGTTAAATGGTGTTTGACTAGAATATACTGTAGATGGCATCATATATTTCATAACATGTCACATCAGGAGGCACAAGCTCAGGCTCAATTTTCTTAGCGTGCAAACCTAGAGAGAGTTAATTTAACTGGGAGGTGGTAATTGGGCAATTTATCCACTCGAGGTACAAGAAGGGTTTGGAAGGTATTTGCATGGTAAGTTCAATAAAATACAATGAATCAATGGAAATGATGAGTAGTAATACCATGAAGAAATTTAATTGGCATTCAATTCACTTTAATTTGCTAAACCCTGAGGGAATTGCATATTTTTATCAGAAGTAAAAAATATCCTTTTTCTATTATAATTTCTTCTCTCTGTCTCCGTCTGCCTCTTTTTCTCTTTCTCTCTGTGTATGTGTATAATATGCATAATATTCCTCTTCTGTTGAAGACTTTTCGGTGTGTATCCTTTTAGCCTTGTGAGTGCTTCAAAGTACTGTGTCACTTTTAAAAAAAAAGTTCTCCTTTTAGCATGCTGTTATAAAGGAGTAACTTTAAAAGAAGCATCTAGGGTAGTTTCCCTTTCAAAATAAACATATTTGATTACTTGATATGTGGAAGCAACTTTTCCCTAGAGATGAAGATGAGAAGAGTCCTAGAAGGAAGTGGGCTTAGTGAAGACTGGTAACTGTGATAAGTATTTCTCACAATTCACTTTTGTTTGTATTGGCTCTTGCTGTTGGCATTGACTTAGGAGGCTTAAAAATTCATATTCTTGGCTTTTCTGAACAATACCAGGTCTTAAATACTAATACTCGTTGGATAGGGAAAGGATTTGAGAGTTTAACAATGCTTTTTGCTTTTATGTATAAATGGTATTGACCTAAGAAGAAAACACTAGAGCAACCCAAGGCAGGGAGGGTGGAGAAAGGGGTGCGCTGCAAGGGGATGTCTTTGAACCATCACATTTTGTGTAGGGAGATGAAGTTCCCTTGTGATTCCTGGGGAGTTTAAGTACCTGTGCCGTGTATGTACTGAGCCCCACTTAGTCCTATTCTTTCTCCTCCCTTTGTCTCTGACTGCATTGTTCAGGGGTGTGCCCCTGACTGAACAATGGAATTTGCCAAATGGTATGAAATTTGCTGGGTCATCACTGTGCCTGAAGTAAAGGGTCACAGAAATGTCAGAATTCTAAGTATGGCATCGTATGATTTTTAAGGACGTCTGCATTTCCCTCACCTGATTTTTGTCTCCCTACCCACCTCACCCCATGCCCTCCCCCAAATCACCTGAAATGAGCTTGTATCTGTATACTTCTGAAAATTCTTACCAGGACTGCCCCCAGGTGTAAGATGCCTCTCAAACTCAAAGACATTCCTTCTACTCTTCATACGTAGCATTTAGATGAGTGCAATTTTCTTTTATCTTACATCTATGGAATGATTTAGGTACTGCCATTGCCAGGATACAGATGAGAAGGCTGTGGCTCAACTTCAGTTTTGAGGTTTGGATTTTTCCTTTTAAGCAACTGGCACATTAAAAAGGCAGACAATTCTTTTGCTTAACAAAGAGTTCTGCTGTTGCTTCCTTCAAATTCATTCTTCCTCTTCTAAGTATATGTGACCTGGTGATTATAAATAGAAAACTATATGATTTGGGGGGCCTAACTATGATTGAGTAATTAAATAACTTATGTAAAAGTTGTTTAACTATCATGTAAAACTTTTCATAATATGAATTTTAAAACACACACGTGCAAATCTTTAATCTGTAATTGTAAACTGCCTTTATAATGAATGACCCTAATGATTTTCATACTTTATGCTTTATAAAGGAAAATTCTTATGGTCTTATTGATTTTTCTGGTGAGTAAAATGGTACTAACCTCAGCCTGCTATAAATAGGCACTGTGCTTGGTTTTGAATTGCTGAACGGTTTCTCGTACAAATGTCTTTCTTATTCTATGAAATACTAGGATTCTTTTTTCCTTTTTATTTCTCATCACATGTACACCCATTAATATTGGAAGGGAATTTCACGTAGAACTTAACATGGAAGCTATAAAGACAAAAATCTGTCAAAGTACAGCATGTTTCCTGGTCACTAGTGATTTGAGTCCTAAGGATCCGATGCAAAAACAAAGATTAATTAGGGCAAAACGTTATCATAAAAGTCTCTCATTTGTTTTCCTCTAGAATTTTCTGGCAAAATAAAATGTATGTCAGAATTACATGAGAAAATACTTGAAATTAAGTCTTGTTAGCTAAAATATATCACATTTGTAAAAGATTCAGTTTTGATAGTGCTGGAAATCTAAGATGGTATCCCTTCTTTCTTAGTTTTATATTTTAAAGAAAAGGCCAAAACCTTTCTTTAAAAGGGTTTATAAACCACTATCGTGTAGCAGGGTTTTGTTCCAGCTGAAAAAAATTTTCCGTTTATTTCTACAGTATAAATAGTGTGCAAATCACCCCAGAAAGGGATATACTGGGTATTTCAGAGACCTGAATCATAATCTACTTGGGGGTAGGTCTGGCTCATAAGGGTAAATTTAAGAGTTTCTGCCCTTTGCTGGTGGGGTGGGGGGCGCGTCTAAGAGCATATTATCTCTGGACTGCTTTTGGAATTAAGGGGCAGAAGATAAAGTTGGTGATTTCTTTTTACCCTAGGCTGAGTAGTGATCCCTGATTGGAAATTCAGTGGAGTTTTGTGGTAAGAATGTTTATGGGTGGGAACTACAGGGTGTGTCTTCCCATGGAATGTCCACTCCAAGGAGAGGTCTGGCGTATTGTAGGCCATGGAAGGGATTAACCCTGGGGTGGGGCAGCAGTAGGTCACTTAATCTTCCCCAATACTGATTTTCGGGCAGGAGTTTTTGAAGGGTAGGATTTTCACAGAGAAAGAGTATGTGCTTAAAAGTATTCTCTCCATACACAGAGCATTAGTAATAAAAAATGGATGTTTCAAAACTTTAAGTATTCCTAGAAGTCTCATTGAGCCAAAAGAACTTTTAAGTGACTTGAAAAGGGAATTTTTTTTCCCCCTCATGGCATCTAGTGCTTGTTAAGGTACTTTACATATGCAATTTTAATACATAGTGTTAGCAGTGTTTCTGTGTGGTTGGTACTGCGGTATTTGAACGTTGAGGAAACTGAGGCCCAAGGTCACAGAGTGAGTTAAGGAGCCTGAATTCGGCCCTAGATATTAACTTGTGTTATATGTTTCTTAGTCGTGATGCTTTGTAAAAAGCTGACCATTTTCAGTTATGAGATAACCAAGACCCTAACTCTTCTTTCAGGAGCCAGTGGGATTTGGTTTGTGAAGTGGATCTACTCCTTACTTAAGATAGCCTCTCTTATGCGTTTATCAAAGGAGGATTTGGATTAAAAAAAATAAAATAATTGAGCACGTATATTTTTTCTTTTCCCACTGTGCAGCCCGCTTCAGTGCCTGCAGCCTACAGGCAGAAGCCAGGCAATGGTTCCGGGCCAGTTTGCTCCAGCATGGGACACTATGTGAGGCCCAGAGGGGATGGGCCTGCCATAAATCCAAACCCATGCATGGCACTTATCTTTTTAAATATCTTAATACAAATGTGTAGTATCAGTTTTCAGTTTCAGAACATAAAAGAAAACCTAGCTGTTTTAAATAGAAAAGAAGGTAATGATACTGATAAAAGTGTTAGCAGTTAGGAGTAACAGGACCTAGGCTCGGCCTTTAGGTGTGTTACCGCCTTTTATCTGGCCTGGGAGGGGCACTGCTGCTTCTGCTACAGTCAGGAAGGTGGAGAAGCTGCCCTTAGAGTATCACTGTGATGCAGAAAGAAAAAAAAAAAAGTGTCCCATCCATGCTTTGCTTTTTTATACCCACGAGATTAGTTACTGGACAAAGGAGTGCTGTAGCAGCAAAACCCAATGTCTCACAACCTTGCTTAGCTCACTTTCTTCTTCCTAATCTCATGCCTGCATATCTAATATGTAGACCCCTGGTTGCAAGGGAGCCTGGAAAAAGAAACGTGTAGGGTTTTGGCCTCTGTCATACAGGAAGGTACACAGGAAGGACATTGGTATGGAGGTTGAGCTCCAGTCCACTATATCCATCCTACCATGAATGCCATTAAAAAAGAATCATGGCGATGATGGAGGAGACCTGGCTTTGTTTTCCATGACCACATTTCCTGACCTTCCTCACCTCTGACCCTCATTAAAATATCACCTTGGGCCTTTCTGGTCCTGTGTCCTGTGGAAGATTTTCCAATCTTTCCTTTCCAGTGTTTTGAGGGGGTACATATATAGTTGACAAGATTTTTTTTTTCTAACAATAATTTAATTTCTGAGAAACTGCCGTCATGATATGTTAGCAGCTTCTAGATGTAATCTGTTTGCTGTTAGGAAGAGTGTTCATTTTTTTTCCTTCCAGTTTTATTGAGATACAATTGACATATAGCACTGTATAAGTTTAAGGTGTACAGCATAATGATTTGACTTACATACATCACGAAATGATGACCACCATAAGTTCAGTGAGCATCCATTATCTCATTTAAAAAACATTTTTTTCCTTGTGGTGAGAACTCTTGGGATTTGATTTCTTAACTTTCATATATAACATAGAGCAGTCTTAATTACACTGATCATACTGTACATCACATCCCTAGTACTTTTTTATCATATAAATGGAAATTTGTACCTTTTGACCACCTTCTTTCTGCCCCTCCCCACCCCCGCCTCTGGTAACCACAAAGATTTTTTTTTTAACCGTGCCATTAGGGAATTTTTTGGTGAATAAATACTTTTAAAATAAATATTTGATTAATATGTACAGTTATACTTTTTTTAAAAACATTTTTAGGAGGTTGGATATTATAGCAAATGGAGCAAGGGATGCTAGAGCTAAACTCTAGTTCTTAATCCCAAAGTACCAGAAAAAAGTAGTTAGTGATATAACTCTGGGAGAGTATTCAGCAGAGTACTTTTTCAAAGGTAAGCTGCAGAGACTAAAGTGTGTGTGTACAGTATAAACTTATGTATTTATATATACCTTATTTCTGGATGGAAAGTAATTTAGATGTGGATTTTCCTGGAGATTTCTGATGGGAGTTATCTTTTGGAGAGCACATTATAAGGCAGTAGTTCAAGTTATGCAAAAGTGTGGAAAGGAAGGAAGTTATTTCTAAGCTAAAATTGTGTCTTTTGGCATTGTTTTTAGTTCAGGTGCCTAAAACTGTGAAAAGCTGAATTGGCTTCTAGAGAGAAGTAGAGTGTCCTCCAAAACTTTCCCTCAATGACCGATGCTGTGTTATGTAAACCACGTTTCCTTTTCTGGAGTTCCTTGTATAGTCTTTCCATTTTTTTCTTTACTTATCTTCTTAAAAGTTTTAATGGGGCTTCCTGGTGGCGCAGTGGTTGAGAGTCCGCCTGCCGATGCAGGGGACACGGGTTCGTGCCCTGGTCCGGGAAGATCCCACATGACGCGGAGGGGCTGGGCCCGTGAGCCATGGCCGCTGAGCCTGCGCGTCCGGAGCCTGTGCTCCGCAACGGGAGAGGCCACAACAGTGGGAGGCCTGCGTACCTCAAAAAAAAAAAAAAAAAAAAAAAAAAAAAGTTTTTATGCTTAGTGAGCAAATATAAGATAACAGTTTCTAAGCTAAGAGAAAAAATTGAGGAAGGAGTCTTTGGTTCATGTTTAATTGTAGAGAATTTGTATTCATATTTTTATCTTGATATTTGTATTTTTATCGCCTTCATCTGTTTCCTCTCAATGCATTTGAGTATAAGAAAAAAACCCAAAAACCAAAAAAACAACTGGTAAGCTAAAAAAACCAGCTGGCTGTTTTGGAAGTGTTCATGGTTATGTAATTGGCCCAATATGTATAAAACGTCCATCAACTTAAGGGCAGGAAAGTAAGTAGTAATCTTAGCTGAGCATTATCCAGTTACACTCAATTATTACTTATTTTGGAAAATGTCCTGTAAAAGGGGTAATTGCAGAGAGAATATCTGCAATTACAATCTAGATTTTGATGTGAGAAGTAGGCTTGCTGATTATAGGTTTTCAGGTAGGTATTTAAGTAGTAATTAAATTAATCTTCTCACCTATTCTTTAATCTGAATAGAAATAATACAATGCTAAAAATATAGAGACTTTTGAGAATTGAGGGATTGGAAGATAGTCATTCTCCTAAGCACAGAGGTAATACCAATACTAGCTTTTCCCTGTGCCCTGTTTTTGCTTTATATGCTATACTCTTGCCAGAGGGGATATAAAAAATCAAGAATCTTACTGCCTTAGAGATTGATATCAATTCCCACTACTTTGGAGATCGATACTGTCTGGCCAAACACTCTTGGCCATGTAAACCATGTTTTCTTTTCTGGAGTTCCTTGTCTAGTCTTTCCATCTTTTTTCTTTACTTATCTTCTTAAAAGTTTTTATGCTTAGTAAAATAATAAGATACCAGTTTATAAGTTAACAGAAAAATAGCAGCCCTTCTCCTGCCAGTTTTTTCTCAGTCCCTCTAAACTGTCATCATGATCTCTATTAAGATGGAGTATTTGACTCATCCAGTACCCTATCTTAATGCTTTGTGTGTTTTGTTTTTTTTTTTAAATTTTAAAAACAAAAACAAAAGCCCCCTCTCTTGGGGTCCTGCCAACTATCTCCCTTGTTGCTACTGGAATTAGCATACCTCTGAAACGATAAAGTCAGAAATTTCACTCACTCTACAGAGTCTTTTTTTTTCTTTTTAAATTTTTATTCATTTGTTTATTTATTTTTGGCTGCATTGGGTCTTCACTGCTGCCCGCGGACTTTCTGTAGTTGTGGTGAGCAGGGGCTACCCTTCGTTGTGCTGTGTGGGCCTCTCACTGCAGTGGCTTCTCTGTTGCTGTGGAGCACGGGCTCTAGGTGCGCGGGCTTCAGTAGTTGTGGCTCGCACGGGCTTAGTTGCTCTGCGGCACGTGGGATCTTCCTGGACGAGGGCTCGAACCCGTGTCCCCTGCATTGGCAGGCGGATTCTTAACCACTGCGCCACCAGGGAAGTCCTCTACAGAGTCTTATCCTCCTCTCTTTCCTACTAAACCCATTCTACTACTCTTTACATCTCTTATATGTTTTTAGTTATCTGACTTCTTATGCATTTATTTCTTTGTTCTGTCTAACCTCCCAGGTCAGTCATTTAAACTCCCTTCAATAGCCAGCTCAGTCTCAAGTTTTCTTTTCTCCCTAGACAAACTTTGGCTCAACATGCCACCAACCATAAACCTGAATCAGCTGAAATTATAATATCCCCCTTTTCAGTCCTCCAGCTAGTGGGTGCTACTGGAGGGAGAAAGTGGGCCTGGATAACCTGGTGGCAGATTCTTTGCATATATCTCATGTAATTTTCTGAACCTCCATGGAAGTTACTGTTATCATCTTTTTCTACATTAAAAAAAAAAAAGAAGAAGAAGAAGATGCAAAGTTGATTTGAATCCAGGCCTTCTGATGCATGATGGTTCAATAGATGCAGTAGTTCCAAATGTCACATCTGCACATCAGTCTTTCTTGGGGAAGAAAGTCTGTCTTCCCCTGATTGTCAAAAAAGACTCCTGGGCTTCACTCTGGGTCAGCTTTAAGCCGTGGTCTTCATAGCAATTCCTATGACCAGAGTAATGCCAGCCTCCAGTTGGTTTGGGCTTGAATTATTGCCAATCACAGTAGTAAGGCTGTGAGATTTTTGCTGCTTATTTTAGGCCATTAGGGCCCACTTATGTGGCTAGCTTATGGAAATCAATCCCACCTAGTCACCAGAACTGCTAAACTGTACAAGAAGTATGAAATGGATATTGAGGAAGCAGCTGACAAGAGTCTATTACGGTGGCTGATATTTTTATTCACTATAACGAAAGGGCTTCTTACACTTTCAAATTCTAATAGTTTATTTCAGATTTTGTTACAGAAATTAAGACTAAATCATAAGAGAGGACCATCTGAAATCAATAATAGAACAATTTTGTGGGGTTTACTTTCTTCAGAAGCCTCATGAGTCTAGGGAAAGTTTTTTTTTTTTTAATTAATTTATTTTTATTTTTGGCTACCTTGGGTCTTTGTTGCTGCACACGGGCTTTTCTTAAGTTGTGGCGAGCGGGAGCTACTCTTCGTTGCGGTGCGTGGGCTTCTCATTGGGTGGCTTCTCTTGTTGCAGAGCACAGACTCTAGGCACAGGCTTTTCAGTAGTTGTGGCACTCGGGCTCCGGTGCGTGGGCTTCTCATTGGGTGGCTTCTCTTGTTGCAGCACAGACTCTAGGCGCACAGGCTTCAGTAGTTGTGGCACTCGGGCTCAGTAGTTGTGGCTCGCGGGCTCTAGAGCGCAGGCTCAGTAGTTGTGGCACAGCGGCTTAGTTGCTCTGCGGCATGTAGGATCTTCCCGGACCACAGCTCGAACCCGTGCCCCCTGCAGTGGTAGGTGGATTCTTAACCACTGCGCCACCAGGGAAGCCTGTGTGTTCAAATACTCTTGATTTATTTCTCCATGCAGCAAGGACAACTTTGTTAACTAGAATTATTTTTATACTTAGGAAAACTGTAAATTGAACTTAAGACATAATATTCATCTGAAAAGTTAGATGTATTATCTTTTAAATGTCATTGCTTCATTTCAGTCCCTTTATTACCATTAGCTTCCTATTTTATACATGGGTGGTGTAAAAAGTCCACCTTTTGGGGAGGGGGGTTAGGATTTCCTCTAGCTATGTTTTAATTGAGGAAGACCTCAGCTGTTGCCCATATATCAGCTTCCTATTTTCTTCCTGGAGAATAAGCCTCAGATGTTATTTTTCCTTTCTTGGGCTCAAACACCACTGAAAACACCCCAGCGAGTAGATAGCATACTTAAACGATGACTGGAAATTCTGTACAAGGTTTATTTTTGCTACCATAGCAACTACTAGCAATTGCATTGTCTCTCACTTTTGGATCTCCTAGCACACATGAAAACGTTTGGTGTAACTTCCCCTGCTGGAAGTTGTGGCTGTCTCCCTGTTTCATCATAAAGAGCTTTGCCTATTGTTTTTTTCCTTTAAGAAAACAAATCAAACAAAAACACAAACAAGAAACCCAACTCTCTAAATCTTTGACTACTTCAGTTCATTCATGAGGGTCTCTAGAAGTTTTCTCATGAATGTCCAAATACCCTTATTTTTATATCCATTTACTTTTTATATTCATCATTTAAAAAATCATTTATTGACCCTTCTGGTACCAATGAAATTGAAAAATGAAAATGACAAATTTCCTGCCCTAAAGGAATCTACAGCGTAGGAAGGGAAACAGATAAATGCTTAATAAGTATCATATAGAGCTTTTGCACTCTGATTGCTTGTGAATGGTCTCTGCTAAGTGCTTAGTGAACACAGGGCAAGGGGCTAGAATGTTCAACTGGGAGGAAGGGGGACGGGTTAGGGATGTCTTCTCAGAGGGATTAACATTAGAACTGGCTTGTTAGGGACTTCCCTGGCGGTCCAGTGGTTAAGACCCCACACTTCCACTGCAGGGGGTATGGGTTCCATCCCTGGTCAGGGAACTAAGATCCTCCATGCTGCACAATGTGGCAAAAAAAAAAAAAAAAAAGGACTGGCCTTTTAGAGAGAAGCAGCACTTTGGACAGTGGATGTGCACACATCACCAAAGGAATTCATGGAAGCAGCCATGCAAAATAATTATATATGTGAACACCTTCTATATGCTTTAGCAGTGTGTAAGGAACTTGGGAGGACTAAAGAGATATCTATGTATTATTTTGAAAGAATGGAACTTAAAATTTAGTTAGAGATACAAAATGCAGACCTGAAAATAGAACAATAAGACAATCTAGGATTATAAGTATTGCCAAGTGTTTATGGTGTGGCTTCTGCATCTGTGCCTGTGGGGATAGCACTCCCTTCTTCAAGGGTCTTAAAGTGTATTTGAGAATATAATAATTTATGTGTGTTACATAAATGAAAACTTAGCATTTTAGTCAGTCCATAAAATTAATATGAATGAAATTAGAGATAAGTGCTGTGAACACTATGAAATGAGAGAAACCATCATGAGTTGAGGAGAGAAAAGCATCCTGAGAAGGTTGCAGTGGTCCACTTGGACCTGCTGCTTCTCTTTGTGGCCTGGTTTGGCGTGTAGAAAGAGTGTAACAAGATCCACTCCCATCAGTAGTGTTTGATGGTTTGAACTTCATTCTTACCTCTTGCTGCAAGATTAGAATGTCTGATGCCATTATCTCTTAATCTTTGATGTGTTTGGAATGTCTGGGATGGAGGAAGAGATTTTAGTGTTTGTTTCTGGCCAGCCCCACCAGGGCACGTGTTTCTGACACTGATTAACTGGATGGCCTTTTTCAGGGCCACAGCCCACAACCTGAGAGGTATGCACCCTGCCTTTCTGAGAGACCTGTGGAATGTTGGCATTTATTGTTGGATTATTGCTGTGGAAGTCCAAAAGTACATAGTCATACTCACATACTAATCTTACCTTTGTATAATATAAGAAAAAAATGTTGGAAAGTGACAATCTACTGAACTATTGATAACTTTTAAAAAATAAATTTATTTATTTATTTTATTTTTGGCTGCATTGGGTCTTCGTTACCGTGTGCGGGCTTTCTCTAGTTGCGGTGAGCGGGGCCTACTCTTCGTTGCATTGCGCAGGCTTCTCATTGCGGTGGCTTCTCTTGTTGCAGAGCGCGGGTTCTAGAGCGCAGGCACAGTAGCTGTGGCGCACGGGCTTAGTTTCTCCGTGGCTTGTGGGATCTTCCCGGACCAGGGATCGAACCCGTGTCCCCTGCATTGGCAGGCAGATTCTCAACCACTGCGCCACCAGGGAAGCCCAACTATCGATAACATTTTAAACCTAGCCATTTTATTTTAAATATAACTTTCTTTGGGAAGTTATTTTCTAGGAGATAAAACTTATACTTGCAATAGATTTTCTTACTATTTCAAACATTCTAATATGTTCAACTTTTGTTAAACATTATGATTAAGTGGTATATTAATAGACATGTTACCTTTATATCCTAATTGCTGTTATGAAGTGTAAATCTTTCATCAGAAATCTACTTGTTATGTTAATAGCAGTCTTAAAATATCTGGCTGGTTTTTTAAAATTGTGATAGAATACACATAACATAAAATTTACCATTTTAACTATCTTAATGTGTATAATATAGTAGCATTTAATACATGTACAGTGTTGTGCAACCACAACTATCCAGTTCCAGAACATTCATCATCATCCCCAAAAGGAAACCCATACCCATTAAGCAGTCACTCCACATCCTCCCTCCCCAGCTCCCGGCAACCGCTAATCTGTTTTCTGTTTGGTTTTTGATGTATATACTTCGATGTCATAGCTTGCAAAATAATGGAAGTACTCTGGTTTGATCTTTATTGCTCAGTTTATATAGTGGTATAATAAAACTTTTCAGTTTGTTAGACTCATTATCTGATCAGGTGAGTATTTAAAAAAAAATACATAAAACGGGAATTCCCTGGTGGTCCAGTGGTTAGGACTCCATACTTTCATTGCCGAGGGCGCGGGTTCGATCCCTGGTTGGGGAACTAAGATCCCACAAGCCATGAGGCACAGCCAAGAAAAACCACAAAACAAAAAAACACCAAAACCCAAAAAACATTAACCATCATAGAGAGTTTATTTAAGGATGAGCAGCTCTACTTTAGAAATTTTCTTTAATATTAGCATTAGTAATTCTCTTAATGGAGTAAAAAAACCTCACAGAATTGGAAATAAGTAGGTCAGGCATTTTCTTAAGCTTTTATAATACTGAGAATGAACAGCTATAACCATGCTAGCCATCAAGGTTATTCACACTTTTGTAATCTGTGGAAATCTAAAACTGTAAAACATAAAAGTAAAAGGCAATGCAGAGTAACAGAGGAATTAAAAGTATCGTCTAAATGAAAAAATGTTCTAAATTACAAGGATAAAAATTCCCTTTTTCTCTACTGGATAGTCTTCTCTGAGGCCAAAGAAAAAATAGCATTATAAAATAATGTATGACTTTTTTCAGGTTTAAAAATTATATGCATTGATAATGCATGATATTATCAATTTATTTAGAAAAGCATTTTTACTTTTTCCTTAAAAAGCAGTAGTGACATTTGAATACCTGGTTATGCTCTTGATATCTGTTGAAAAGTATCTGTTTTATTGGTTTTCTCTGTGCCTGTAGTTCCCTTATGCCTTCTAAAAAAAAATGTTTTGAGCACAGAGTGCTTATAGATACACTGTTTCACAGTGAAGCCCTTTGAAACACAATCAGGTGGGAAGATTAAATTTGGAGCACATTTGGAATTAAATTTGACTTTAAATTTAGTGGGCAAGAGTGTAGGTCTAGAGTCAGACTGCTTGGGTTCAAATCTTGCCCCTCAGTTGTACTACTCCATTGACAAGACTCTCTAAATAGTTCGTATCCTTAAGTATCTTGCAAACAAATAGAGTGCCTGTTTGTGGGTTGTTGTGAGGAGAGTGAAAGAGGGCCTGAGGAGTGTTCTACAAAGAGCCTGCTCTGCAATAAGTGTCCAGTGGGTGTGAGCTGCTCCTTAGCCCCATGATGATGCCAAAACATTCTTTATCTAAAAATTAAAATGTTAGCCCAACATTTGTACAACTCATTAGGAGCAACTTTATTTTTTCATTTTTTATTTTTATTTTTTTTTGCGGTACGCAGGCCTCTCACTGCTGTGCCCTCTCCCTCTGCGGAGCACAGGCTCCGGGCGCGCAGGCTCAGCGGCCATGGCTTACGGGCCCAGCCGCTCCGCGGCACGTGGGATCTTCCCGGACCGGGGCACGAACCCGTGTCCCCTGCATCAGCAGGCGGACTCCCAACCACTGCGCCACCAGGGAAGCCCGTGGAGCAACTTTATTTTAAGCAACCTTTCACAAAACTGTTCCAACCCCTCTCCTTAAGTATCCACATACTTTTTTTCTTTGGACATGGGCTGCTATTGTGATGTTTTTGTCATATGGATATGAGGCACCTAAAAAATAAGACTTTTTGATTAAAAAAAAGTAATCATTTAACACAAAGTAGATAAATGGCTATTTTCTATGCATTATTCATTGTGATCTACATGTAAGGTGTTGAATCTTGTTTTCATGTTTCTGATTTTAAAGTCGTGAAAATTACTTTTACAATTAAAATGCAACATTATGAAGTTCAGAATATTACAGAGGAGAACATATTACTCACTGCTGGTGAAATTCTGGAGGGGTGTATGTGTATTTAAAATTCTCCCAAGATGAAAGAAACACCAAGGGGAAAATATGCACATCACAGGCAAGATATTCTTAAGGGGCATCTGTTCTAGTGTTTGACGAAGTGGAAGAACACATTATTAACTGGGAATTATATTTACCCCTTGCCCAGAGACCTCACAAGGTGACAACGTATCTTCTTGAAAACACAGCATCTCCACTATGTCTTTGCTTACCCTGCCTTTGGATTTCCACTTAGCCTGGCAGAGACACTGGCAGCACCACCCAGGACAAACAGTATTTAGGTTTCTAAATAAGGCACAAAGCTGAAAATACACAAAAGTGGAGTGGTTGCTAAATAAATAGGAGTCCTGCAGCTCCTGTCCATACTTTGTGGTGATGATGTCTTTGTAGAGCTCATAACCCAATATCCTGGCAGTCAAGGAAAATAATATTTAATTCTTCAACTAATGTTTAATTATTAATTATTTTCCAAGAGGAAGCCACACTAAAAAAGTTGGTCTAGGAAAAGCCTTCATGAAAAATCTCAAAACTTTTGCATGTGACTCACTCAGAATCCCTTAAAAAAAATATATATATATTTTTTAAGGGATATATATATATATATATATATATATATTTGTATGTATCTTTAAGTTTAAATTGACTACTAACTTATAAATTAAAAAATTTTGAACTGACTTACCCCTTTTTTGAAGGGGGAATTGAATAGGATTACTTTCTAAATTGTTTACTACAAAGGTCTGCTTATGTTCTCTTTGGGACACTAGAAATCTCAATAAGTGTTTGCTATTTCAATGCTGCAGGCACTGTGCTGAGGACTTTCTCTATATTACCCCTGAGTACACATTACTACCACCCCATTTCACAGATGAAGATCTAAGATAGAGTGAGGATAAGTAACTTGCCCTGGATCACACAGCCACTTAGTGACTAGGCTGGGAATCAGCCTAGGTGGTCAGCTCTATCTTGATAGACTGCCCCACATTTAGCAAAAGTAACACTTTGCTTGGATTGTAGGACAGGGGAGTGATGCTGTGATTATGTACCTAAACTAAAAAAGGAATAAAAGTTATCATAACTTTACCCCATAAAATATGAAAAGTGCATGAGGCAAGCTTTGTTCTCAACAGGCCTCACCTCAGGAGCAGTGCAACAGGAGAACTTTCCACAGATGGAGGCCTGACCCACATTTCCCACCTGCACATCTCTTACTTTGCTTTTAGTTGTGCATCTAAACTAGTGGAGCTCAATCCCCGAAACTCTTCTTCTTTCCTCCTAGACTGAACTACTGGGACAGTGGCTGGTGGAGGAGCCCTAGTGTGTACGGTCTCTGTTGCAGGAGCTGAAGGGCCTTGTTGGCAGAGGTGCTGGCAGGGGGGACCCTCCTGCTCTGAGAACACAGCCCTGCCTGGGCCTGAGTGTCAGTGGGAGGCTGGGAGATGTCCTGCAGTGAAAAGACTGACAAGGTATCTCTTGTCAGAATTTAGATTCTGAAGGGAGCTGGTTTTGTGGGGGACAGCCAGACCAACAAAACATACAAAGAAAAATAACAGTGATATGTGTTTTGAAGAGAATTAAAATAGGGTGATGTGATAGCAATTGCTTTGCTACTGTAGATGAGATCCTTGAAAGTCTTTACAACAAGCTGAGATCTCAGTGATGAGGAAAGTTCAAAGGGAAAAGCATCCCAGGTCTTGGGAACAGCAAAGGCAAGGCTGTTAAGACTGGGAAGGCTTATGGATAATAGGCCTACAAGAAAGCTAAGCCTGCTGGGGCACAGGGGGCTATGAAAGCGCTGTGAGAGTCTGAGAGGGCCAGTCTTGTTGGGCTTCATTCAAGGATGAGGCTTTTGGGATTCGTTCTTAGAGCCGTAGGAAGCCTTTGGAGGATTTAAAACAGGGAATGAGTTGATAGTTTATGTTTTAAAATGATCACCGTGGAAGTTTTTGGAAGAGATTATTGGATTGCGGCGTGAGTGCAGAGGCAGGGAGACTGTAGTGGCGTTGCCGGTGGGAGGGGGTGGTGGGTGGACCTGGGATGGTTGTAGTGGAGATTGAGTGTATGGATTCAGCATCTATTTCAGACTAAATGTGGGCAATGAGGGAAAGAGAGGACTCGAGTTTAATTCTTAGGTTTTTGGCTTGAGTGGGGCTATTTATTGAGATGGGAGAGACTAAGGGAGGAGAGACAAAGATTTCACTTTTGGCATTGTCAAGTTTGGGATGCCTAATTAGATAGCGACTGGGAGATGTAAAGAAAATGGGTAGCAGTACCCAGGTAGGGTGACCATGCAATTGATTGTGCAGCCAGGGACACCTTTGAGAGTGAAAGGAGGGTGGAGTGGGATTTGGATTTTAAATACTAAAGCTGGGACAACAAAGGCAAATCGGGACTGTCTTGGCAAACTGGAATGTATGATATGTAGGAATCTGCTTCCAGGCAAAGATTTCAGGATTGACAGTATTAGATATTTAGAATACTACAAAGAAGTCAAGCGAGATAAGAATGGAGAAGAGGCCTCTTCTTCAATATCCACCAAAATATGAGCATCACTGGTGATAATAAAAGCATAGGACAGCCTTATCTTAGTGGGGTTAGGGGATGGCAGCCAGATGGGTGTGGAATTCTGAGTGGATACAAGGTAAGAAAATAGAGATGGAAACTACAGTTACTCTTTTAAAGAGGTTTTGTTGTGGAGAGGGATGTTGGTGAAAAATATCTAGAGTGCTATAAGAGACCACTGAGTCTCATCTAAACCCGAAAGGAAGTCCCAGAACTTCCCAGTGGAAGTTCTTAGTTTTATTTTAGGCTACAGCTGCATGAGATTCAATATTGCACATATGGAAGAAGAAATAATGCTTCTATTAGTGAAAATAATGGGACATGTAATTTTGGATCAAAGTTTCTGTCTGTTGTTTTTATTGGAATAATCTGTATTTGATTTTGAATATCCTAGAAAAATTTGAATTGTTGCAAAGATGAACTTTGATTTAAAAAAGGACTGACTATAAAATTTACCCTTTCAGATTACACTTCATTCACATCAGGGCTCATATTGTTCTGGATTAGTGGGGTGAAGCCGTGTAACTCAAGTATCAGCTTCCATTGACTATATCGGGGTTTCCATGTAGAAAATAGTGCTTGTCTTGAACTAATTGGAGCATCTGCAGGGAATTTACCTGTTTCTTTTTCCTTTTTACAAAATTAAATGACTGATCTTTTCTCTGAATCTGATTTTTATATACCCAGCTTTCTTCACACTATCTACAAATAATTTTTTCTTTACTATTATATGGATGTGTTTCTTAACACTACCATCTAATGATTAAATTATCTAGTAAGATGTTGCTTAAATTTAAAAAAAAATTACATATGTTGAGAATCTGCAAGCATTTATAACTTTATAAAGGAGACAAAAACGTTGAATTCTCCGGTTTTAAAATTGCTTGGTAAGGAGTTACTTTTAAAACTACTGTGCAAAACACATTCTCTTCAGAAAAAGGACCTGTGAAAATGTTACATGATCGTTCCCGGAATGATTTTGTAAGACCAGTGAATTCCTCCTTTTACATATTTGCCAGAGGTAAGGAGTGCCTGGCACTTAACACACATGATAAACAGAAGAGTCAGTAACAGGACAGGAAAGTCGGTTTAACATTCTCTAAGTGTAAATAGTCAAAGGAGCAGTACTGTTTCATAGAGACTTTCTGAAAGAATTGTAAGTATATATGATTTGTAAAACTTTTGTAATAATTTCACATTTTCTAATCATCTGCTTTTAAAAATGGTCTAATATTTTCCTTTGAACTCTTATTCAAAAATGTTTAACGTGTGTGAGAACCATCAGAATTTTTATAGAAAAGGCTGAAGATTTTATGGGTTTTTGAATTGATGTTTTGGAGAGTAAATTACCTAATTTATTTTCCTTGATACATTTAAATGTATGGGCAATGATGTGACTTATGCTTGTTGGAGAAGAAAAAAATTTTAATATAATAATTCATTAAACTCCATGTATATATAAAATTAATTACTGCTGTTCATTTCTGTTCTTGATAACTTTCGAGCTTTAAGATGTGGTAAAATTTCTTCAAATTATCATGAACATTTCGGTAAGCAGTATGATAATTATACTTATCTAGGGTTTTCACTTTTACAAAGTACTAATCACTTTCTTTTTTAATACTCACAAGAACCCTATAAAGCAGACTTTGGATGTTTTCTTCATTCAACATCAGTAAACAAGAAAGCTGAGATTCAGAGGTGTGAAGTTACTTAACAGAGAATTCAAACTAGAATGAAGCATTTTGATCCCTAGATTTGGGCTCTTTCCCTTATACCGTCCTGGCATGGGACCTCTCTGTATTAACAACCCTTTAGGTAGTGAGTAAAAATAGCATTTAGTAAAATTTACCTGAATTAAAAAAAAGCACACGCAAAAAACCCAGTGGTTAACACATTACTCTTAGAGCAGACCCTGAATGTAATATTAACTCTGTCAGCGTGTAATGTGAATAAGAAAGTTGCTAGTGGAAATTCTGACTTAGCTGGTGCTTGATTACATATAACCTTGCTTGCTTAACTAACCAAAGAACACAAATTAACTCATCACTTCACTTAGAGTAGAGTTCTTTTGTAAAAATGTGAAAATATGATTTGTAAAACTTTTAAAATAATTTCACATTTTCTAATCATCTGCTTTTAAAAATGGTCTAATATTTTCCTTTGAAAATATTTATTCTCTTTTTTTTTTTTTTAGAAGATGTTGGGGGTAGGAGTTTATTAATTAATTTATTTATTTTTGCTGTGTTGGGTCTTCGTTTCTGTGCGAGGGCTTTCTCTAGTTGCGGCAAGCGGGGGCCACTCTTCATCGCGGTGTGCAGGCCTCTCAGTATCACGGCCTCTCTTGTTGCGGAGCACAGGCTCCAGACGCGCAGGCTCAGTAGTTGTGGCTCACGGGCTTAGTTGCTCCGCGGCATGTGGGATCCTCCCAGACCAGGGCTCGAACCCGTGTCCCCTGCATTAGCAGGCAGATTCTCAACCACTGCGCCACCAGGGAAGCCCTATTGTCTTTTTAAAGGCCATACTCACCCCAATAAAGATGTTAAAAAAGATTAAAATAAAATAAAGGCCATACTAACCTCATCCCTTAAATAGATGCCTGGAATTATATAATCTTAGATGAAATGTGAAAATGAGTCTTTTTGTATATGCTAAAATTTGGGGGTAGAATATCTGTGGAGATTTGGTGACTTAAAAAAATAATAAGATGAAGAAAAATGTGAGCTAGCATTGTCTTGTGGTGGAAACTGTTTTTTTCCAGCTTTATTGAGATATAATTGACATACAACATTGTGTAAGTTTAAGGTGTACAGCATGTTGATTTGATACACTTATTTATTGCAAAATGATTACCACCATAGCTTTAACTAACACCTCCATCACATCACATAATTGCCATTTCTTTTCTTTATGGTGAGAACATTTAAGATCTACTCTCTTAAAACCTTTCAAGTATATAATAGATTATTATTGGCTATAGTCACCATGTTGTACATTAGATTTCCAGAACTTATTCATCTTATAACTGGAAGTTTGTACTCTTTGACCAACATCTCCTGTTTTCTCTACTTCTTAGCCATGGTTAACACCAGTGTCTGTTTCTCTGAGTTCAGCTGTTTTAGATTCCACATGTAAATGGTATCATACAGTATTTGTCTTTCTCTGTCTGATTTATTTCACTTAGCATAATGCCCTCAAGGTCCAGTCATGTAGTCACAAATGACAGGATTTCCCTTTTTCTCCTAGCTGAATTGTATTCCGTTATATATATATAATAGGTTATATCTATAAATACATATATATATATATATATATATCTGTGTCACATCTTCTTTATCCATTCATCCGTTGATAGAAATTTAGGTTGTTTCCATTATCTTAGCTATTGTGAATAATGTTTAAATGAACATGCAAGTGCAGATATCTCTTTGCTATCCTCTTTTTGTTTCCTTTGTATATATACCCAGAAGTGGGATGCTAGAATCATATGGTAGTTCTATTTTGAATTTTATGAGGAAGATCCATACTGTTTTCCATAGTGGCTGCACCAATTTACCTTTCCACCAACAGTGCATAAAAGTATTACTTATAACATGTTTAGTATTTAAAGAAGTCTTCTTAAAAGTGATAAGATTATAAAAACCTTTGAGAGTAGAGAAGAAGTAACAATTATTTGTACCTAGGAAGGATTTTACATGTTTCAAATTATAAATCAACTTGCTATTATAAAATATATCTTAAATCTGGAAAATAATTTGTTTGATAGAATCAAAGTGGTTATATATATATATATATTTTTTTTTTTTTTAACAAGGGCTATGTTTCTAAATACCTTGTAGAAATCTGACTTGCATAATTCAAATTTAGTTTTCCCATGGAAATAAATACGTGAGATTTATATTTTTCCAGTTTCACTCACAAAGAAACCTTATCATACTTAAGGTTCACATAAGTCAAAATAACAAAAAATGCAATATCATATTTTATCTTAAAGATCAAAAAGATTGTTATCTCCCTCTGGTTAATTGCTGCTAAACACACACTGAGGATTAAAAACTAAACAAATCCATTTATCCATGTAGGCCATGAGGTCAGATAGTTGAGTCTATAAATAAGCAGATTTAATGATGCCATTAATAAGGAAGAGGAGAATGTACTTCTCTGGTGTCTTGTTTACTCCCACTAAGCATATGTTGTTTAGAAAGCAAATTACTGAATCAGATGGAATAGGAAAAACTAAGGTAATAGAATTATTTAACACAAAGTCATTATACATTCAACATTAAGAGCATAATTACATTCCATGTTCATGTTTGAAATGATTATGCATTAATCTTTAGAATTAAATTTGGGTATTTTCTGCAGAATCTTGGAGTTATATAGTTATGACTTAAATGGATTGTGTGGATGCCTTCTTATCACTCATTAACCTTGTCAAAAGAAAGAGGAGAGTTACTTGTACAAAGACAGATTGCAGTGGTTAGTCTATATATATATGGAGATGTACAACTAGAAACTCATTTTTTCTAAACCCCACAGTTTCAACCTTCCCACAATGCTGTCCCTGGTAATGAGTCTCTTTCCCCCCTTTCCTTTTTTTTTTTTTTTTTTGAACTTCATCCTATTGTCAATTATGTCATTGAACTCTCAAGTCATATGGAAAGTCCCTGATAATTCTATTTGTCAAGGTAACTTGTTTGTTAACAGTTTTCACTTTGTAAAAAATGTACCTACCAAGCTCTTTTTTTTCCCCCCAAAGAGAAACTCTTTGGAAAACAATGTAAAACTGTTGTTTAAACAAACAAACAAACAAATTGGCTGGAGTATTAAATTGATGACTGGTTACATTTGATTGAGCGTTTCTTGGTTTTTTGTTTGAGAATTACTCTTGTGGAATCACATAAAGATGATTTACCAGTTTTCATAGTGAATTGGAAAAAAGGTTGTTGGTCAAAGTTACCTGTCATTTCTTGAAGGGCGGATATCAATACATTAAAAGATATCTCATCTAATTCATTAAAATATGCAATAGTCTATCAAAGAGAAATAGAAAAAGGATTTAGTTTTGCTTTTGAGATAAAATATAAATAACATTCTTTATCTTTTCTAGTTTTTATTTTTTTTACTTTTATAGTTTTCCTAAATGTAAAAATAACATGGGAACGGTGCTTATGAAATTTGGGGGACAAAAAGGAGAATGTAATGATCTTTTTGTGAGATCACTGCAATAAATATATCCAATTAGTTTTTATTTTAGGATCAAAAAGTGAATGTGTTGTTATTATTTTAGCTCTTTTATCTTGGCATTTATAACAACAGGACCACACCTATTATACCAGAATTCTTGTGTTAAAAAAAAGTTGTTAATGGCTTTGATATTCTAAGAGCTATTTTTGAACAAAATGTTTGCTAAGACTTTGTGCTGTATTGACCACCAGTACTTGGCATGTTATATTTGCCTTTGTTTCTAGTTCCACCTATTTCCTCAGGGAAAGTTTATATAAATGAGACTACTGTATATTTCTTTGTCATTTCCTTCTGTTGTTTCTCAGGAGGAAGAGTTGCAATGGATTTTACAGTATTTCTACACTACATTAGCTACCTTTCTGTGGAAATGAAACATGTGGTAGTTGGGAGGGCCTGGAATAGTATTCTGGGTTGCTTAAATCAGGCAGATGACACAAAAGTTACTTTTTAGAATGTGGGTGATTTCCTTTATTTGAAAGGACTGTGGTTTTATACAGCACAAAGGCATGGTTCTGATGAATTGGTCTTTAGCATACACGTCTTATGGTTTTCTTCAGGTGAGTCAGTGCTTCTTTCAGATGTTGTCCCCGAGAAGGTAACAATAAATTGTATTTATTGGATAGGTTCACACAATGTTGGTTTTTTTCTTTCCAATCTGTCACTCCAAATAGAACTTTTTTTTTTTTTTTTTTTTTTTTTTTTTTTTTCCCCAGTACGCGGGCCTCTCACGACTCACGGGCCCAGCCGCTCCGTGGCATGTGGGATCTTCCCAGACCGGGGCGCGAACCCGCGTCCCCTGCATCGGCAGGCGGACTCTCAACCACTGTGCCACCAGGGAAGCCCCAAATAGAACTTTAAGATCTCCGATTGTTGTTTCGTCAGAGCTGGATGCACACAGTAGGAGACTGAGCAATAGAAGGGCATGGGAGAAAGGAGATGGGCTTGGAAATGAACTACCCTGGGTTAAAACCTAGATCTGCTGTTCACTCACTGTGACTGAGGACAGGTTAATTCTCCTCTTGGGGATTTGTTCCTTATGCTGTAAAATACAGATAACAGCTACTCACAAGGTTGCTGTTAAGAATTAACTGTAATGCATACATAGCTTCTCGCCCATTGTATCTTAATAGATTGCACTGTTGATGTTATTAATGGGTGCTTTAGCAGTGCTCATTGATTGATCAAACCGAAAACACCTAAAGAGAAAGGAAGAGCAAGGTAACATTTGGGACTTTTTATGTGTAGTTGAGTAAAATGGTACAATAACAAACTTAATTTTTTGAGTACAGGAACTGATGTATTTTTTTCTGTACCCAAAGCCAGCGTAGGTGCTGAATAAATGCTTGTTGTATGGGAGTGTGTGTGTGGGAAACCAGTGTTTCTTTACCTCGTGGTTCAGAGTTCTTTCTCATGTATCATAACCTTTAACTCTGTATGATTACTCCATTAAGGGAGCTCATTTTAATTAATCTATAATTTCACCTTTTTCACAAACAGAGATATAAAGTACATTCTTACTTGCCGATGATTGCAGGAGAATATATATAAAATAATTTCTTTGGAAGAGTTGACTAACAATGTTAAGAAAATATTAGTAAAAGGTAAATGACTTTATATTAGACGGGAGGAGGAAGAGAAAACTGTTTTAATGGGCTATAGATGTTAGGAATCCTAGTGGTTGTTTGATTATTTTTATACATTGCTTTAAAGACAATCAGATTTTAGTACAATTGGGAATAATTTATTCCTTGTACAAGTTTTCCTTGTTTTCTGAGAATCAGGGTCAAATGGTGAAAGGAAACTGTCATTTCATGCCAAATATATCAAATGTCCTATCCTAGTGTGTTTCTAAGAAATTAGGATTTTTTTTTTTAATTGGGAAAACATTTGAGGACCTGACTCTATATGTGTGTGTGTGTGTGTGTGTGTGTGTGTGTGTGTGTGTGTGTATCTATATGAAAGAGAGAATTCATTCATTCAACAATATTTTATTAAGCACCTTCTTTGTGCCCAAAATATTCTGGATCCTTCAGGATATAGCACTAAACCAGAGAGTAAAATTGCCTGGACTCAGTGAGCTTTCATTCACTAATCAGAATTCACTAATCTGAACTAATCACTAGTCAGAATTGTGACCATTTAAAGTAAGCCATTGGAACATTAATGTCATTGTATGAAAAGTAGAGTATGTAAACTGGGATCTCTTTGCTTAGTATACCATTATGTGCTTGCAATAAAGAAAGAAATACCTAAAGATAATTCAGGAAATAGGAAGGCCAGCTCTTTCACAGAGATCTTTATCTCTGTCAATATTCTTTGTCAATAAATATTATTTGGTTTTCAATTTCGTTGTGATTTTTTAGTTATGATGGCACAAATAAGATTTTTAATAGATTTTTTACTTCCCTTTACTAAATTATTTTATTTACTTGGGGATTGAAAATAGTCATGAAAGCATTTAATTAATAGGAATGAATTGTTTCTGGGGGAGGGATAAATTGGAAATTTGGGATTAACAGATACAAACTGCTCTGTATAAAATAGATGGACTGCAGGGACCTGCTGTGTAGCACAGAGAACAATATTCAGTGTCTTGTGGTGGCCTGTAGTGGAGGGGAATCTGAAGAATAACGTGTGTGGTGTGTATGGCTGAGTCACTTTGCTGTACGCCTGAAGCATTGTGGGTCAACTATACTTCAATAAGAAAGAGGGAGGGAGTGGAAAGAGAAATTGTTTTAGGTCATTCTTCCTTGGATAAAAGGGATTATTTCTACAGAAGGTTGAAAATGATAGTTTCTGGAGAGTTATACTTATGTATTTATATCTCACTACTCTTAGATTATTATTCTAAGAGTATTATTATTATTATTATTATTGAGAGAAAAATTAGTACCATTTCTGACATGTTTGATCTGACCCATAGTGTTCTAATTTTTTACTCTCTGTCTTATAAAATTCAGCGGAAACTAAGAGACAGGTGGTGTGATTTTTGCTTGGACTGCAGGTGTTTGGATGAACTAACTAAATTGAGTTTTGAGTCACAATTTCTTAAAAGATTTGTCACTGAATGGATCAGAGTTTTCCAGGAATCTTATGTCTAGTAATTCTGTAGAAGCTCTTAAATTTTAGTCAGCTCAGTCACTGGGTCAAGTAAGATTTCCATTCCCTTAGTAAAACATGCCGAATGGCTGTCCTGGCACAATGAACCCCCAAAGCGGTAAGCTACTTTCTAGATTGCCTGTACATGCCTCTTGTTATATTTTATCAAAAATTTGTTTTGACTGTTTCCTAACCTGTTAAGGTCTGTTTTTACAGTTACTTATTGTAATAATGTAATTAACCTAAATATTATAAACACATGATTTGAATTCATTAAGAGAGTTCTATAAAAGCGAAGTTAAATACTTCAGAAAGAATCTTTGGTGAGCCAGCTACCCTGCCCCTCCCCCCAAAATGTATTATTGAATTATATGTGAATGAGACACTGAAAGAATGAAATAAAATGCTAAAATCAAGGAATTTGCGTTCGAATTGCTTGCAGGTGTCTTGAAATCCTTGGCTTAATTTAAAAAGTTAGAAGTTGAGCTTCCTTGGTGGCGCAGTGGTTAAGAATCCGCCTGCCAATGCAGGGCACACGGAAAAAAAAAAAAAAATGTTAGAAGTGGAAGGCAAGCCTTTATGTGCTAATTATACAAGAAGTACAAGGTGAAAATTTAGTCAGTGGGTACAGCTGCAAATACAAACATTTCACTCTACATCAATGAATTAATTTATCTGTATATTTTAAGTTAAAATGCCTAAGGTTTACTTGAACTTTTGATTTCCCACTTTAAGTGGCTTTTTAAAGTAACCTACTGATTAGAAATGTTAAAGGATTTTTGTTATATTTGCATTCCTTTTTGATCATTTTCCTAAATCACTATTCTCAAACTGTTTTCTGTAAGATAACATTAATATCTATTCTATTTATATATTTAAACTCTTGATAATTTTTTTTCTCCAAATGAAAATTTTAAATATATAAGAAAAATACAGAATACATTTATGCAGTTTTATGTGTGAGTATAAAAGTACAGTTTGGGGGCTTCCCTGGTGGAGCAGTGGTTGAGAGTCCGCCTGCCGATGCAGGGGACACGGGTTCGTGCCCGGGTCCGGGAAGATCCCACATGCCGCGGAGCGGCTGGGCCCGTGAGCCATGGCTGCTGAGCCTGCGCGTCCAGAGCTTGTGCTCCGCAACCGGAGAGGCCACAACAGTGAGAGGACCCCGTACAGCAAAAAAAGAAAAAAAAAAAAAGAAAAGTACAGTTTGGAACTACACTTTGTTGTATAAGCAGTACTTATGGGGGAATCTCATCTTTTCTGGGTTTAGGTAGGAAGCTAGTATGTAAGTTAAATGCAGTTATGCTGTGTTTCCATTACACCAACTACCTCTTCCTTTGTTAGGTATGTTAGTCTGTTCAATGATTGTTACTTTGTATCTTGTCTTAAATATGTTTAATTATATTATTCATTATATTTATTGTATATTTAATATTTATACTAACCCATTGATCTGTAGTTGAAGAAAAATGGCTTAATGGGAAAGCAGAATCTTATGGTCCTTGAGCTGTTTTAATTATAATCAAAATGTTTCTTGGATAATCAGTTTGTGTCTGAAGCTCTGTTTGGTACAGTCTACATGTGGCTTATAATTCTTGAATATCTATTGGTCTTTCCTGAATATGTGATCATTTTAAGTGCCAGTGACTTCAAATAACTTTGAGGAATCAGGGCTTTAAACTATTTTCTTGTGCCTGTTGGGAATTGGGAGGAATTATTACGCTGAGTACTAGGAAGAGGCTATATTGGTTTTGTTGTAAAGTCTTCACATGAGTGATGTACCAAGAAGGTGTGTATAGACTTGCCTGTAAATGTTCATAGCAGCATTATTTACAATAGCCAAAAAGTAGAAGCAACCCAGAGTCCATCAATTGGTGAATGGATAAGTAAAATGTTGTATATTCATACAATGGAATTCTGTTGGGTTAACAAGAAGTAACAAAGTACAGATACATGGTACCACATGAATGAACCTCAAAAGCATTACAGTCAGTGAAAGAAGTCAGACACAAAAGTACACATATTGTATGATTCCATTTATATGAAGTATCCAGTAAGGCAACTGTATAGAGACAGAAAGTTGATTAGTGATTGCCTAGGGCTTGAGATGGGTTAGAGTTAGGGCAAAGATATTAGAAAGGAAAATGATGATCTTTGCGTACCTGAAGCACTTACTAGGAATAGTAGAATGGAAGAAGTAATAAGGACTTTTGTTTTTAAATATATCTTCTGTGCTATTATTGTACCCAACAGAATTAATAGTTCCTTTTGCATATCATCTAACACCCAGTTTTTATTTAAATTTCTCTAACAGTCTCTTTGTCCAACTTGGATTGAGTTTAACACATTACTTTGGTGGTTTTGTCACTTAAATCTCTCATTCTGTATCAGTTCTTACCCCCGCTCCCATCTTTTTCCCCACATTGTCAATTTGTTAGAGAAACTGGATTGTAGACTATCCACATTCTAGATTTTGCTAATTATTATGTTTGATAATTATTAAACAGTTGAACTATTTGAGCATAATCAGAAAATGACTAATTCTTCATCCAAAAGAATTAATTTTCCACAGAGCTGAGAGCAAGTAAGCTAGCATTTAGGAGCCTGTAGCAACTGTTTAAGATAGAAATCAGCAGTCTTTCAGAAATGAGCAGCCTTAGGTGTTCTAAGACTTGATTTATTCTGTTATATTGCTACATTTCTCCTGGTAATAAGATGGATGGAAGACAGTGGGAAACTGTGAATCATCCTCCCTGAGGAAAGGTGAAAGGGGCCTAGCAGGTGTTTGGCACAAAGACCCCCCCCACAACGTAAAAGCAAAAACCATGGGTCCGGGGTTTGAAAGTCGTGCCACTTAGTGAGGGAATAATTGAAGGAAGTCTTGGCAGAATTCTTGGGTTTTAATTCTTATTTTGTTGTACGTGAAGTAATGTCTAGGTTGGTCTTTTAATGCTTTATTTTCCAACAAAAGAAACTTTTAGATCAAATGCCTTAATGCTTATATATGTGTGTGTAGTTTGCCAACAGTAGTGATTTTACCTAGAAGCATAGGTAAGGACCTTTTATAGACATTTAAAAATGTGACCTTTTTTCTTATTGAGAATATGTTTTCCCTACATGCCTTTGTTTTAATAACATGTTTTTTTTTAATATCAGCATTTTCACTTCTGTATTGCTATAACAGATTTGTGTTATGAATAATGGTATTTGTGTTTTTAAAATAGATCATTTGTCTTTCACTGAGTCTATAAATGAGAACCTCTTGGCTCAGTAAGATAGTCTGTGAATGAGGTTCTGTGTAGGTAGGACTTCTTTAGTAATTAGCCATTAAATAGAACAATACATGTTGATGGAAATCATTGGTGGAGATCATTGTGGAGATCATCATTCTAATACCTTTGCCTTTATTTTAGTCCAGTGGGTCTCAAACTGTAATGTGCTGGACCACTAGTATATATATCACCTGGACCCCATATGCAGATTCTATTTAAAAAGGTACAACATGGGGCCACCCAAGTAGATCTGTATTAGAAACAAGTTCCATAGCTGATTCTAATGCTCATTGAATTTTGAGGATCACTTCTTTAGAAATATTTTTATTGTGTTTTACTTTTAAATAGTTTGACTTGGAAGAAATTGCAGAAATAGTGCAGAGGTTTCCCTCTGCCTTCCTCCAAGCTTTCCCCAATAATAATGTCTTACATAACCATAGTACATTATCAAAACCAGGGAAGTGACTTTGGTACAATACTATTAACTTAGGTACAGACCTTATTTAGATTTCATCAGCTTTTACATGCATTCTTTTATTATTTTTAAAAATTTGTCTTGGGCTTCCCTGGTGGCTCAGTGGTTGAGAGTCCACCTGCCGATGCAGGGGACACGGGTTCGTGCCCCGGTCCGGGAAGATTCCACATGCCGCGGAGCGGCTGGGCCCGTGAGCCATGGCCGCTGAGCCTGCGCGTCCGGAGCCTGTGCTCCGCAACGGGAGAGGCCACAGCAGTGAGAGGCCCGCGTACAAAAAAAAAAAAAATTTGTCTTGATTTATAATTCTGTGAAATTTTATTACATGTATAGATTCGTGTGACATTCCACAATCAGAATACAGAACTGTTGCATCACCGTAAAGGAATTCCCTCATGTTTGGGATCCTCCCGGACCGGGGCACGAACCCGTGTCCCCTGCATTGGCAGGCGGACTCTCAACCACTGCGCCACGAGGGAAGCCCCCTCTTTTTTTAAAAAAATAAATTTATTTATTTATTTTATTTTTGGCTGTGTTGGGTCTTCATTGCTGCGCGTGGGCTTTCTCTAGTTGTGGCGAGCCGGGGCTGCTCTTCGTTGCGGTGCATGGGCTTCTCATTGCAGTGGCTTCTCTTGATGCGGAGCACAGGCTCTAGGTGCATGGACTTCAGTATTTGTGGCACGTAGACTCAGTAGTTGTGGCTCACGGGCTCTAGAGCGCAGGCTCAGTAGTTGTGGCGCATGGGCTTAGTTGCTCCATGGCATGTGGGATCTTCCGGGACCAGGGCTCGAACCTGTGTCCCCTGCATTGGCAGGCAGGTTTTTAACCACTGCGGCACCAGGGAAGCCCCCTTATGTTACTCTTAATAGTTACACCTTGCCTCCAGTCCTGGTAGCCAGTGATCTGTTTTCTATTACCATAAGTCTGTCACTTTGGGACTCACATAAATAGAACCATATGGTATGTAACCTTTTGAGACTGGCTTTTTCACTCAGCATAATGCCCTTGAGATTATCCAAGATGCTGAGTGTATCAATGCTTGCTTTTTTATTGCTGAGTAGTATTCCATTGTGTGGATGCATCACAGTTTGTTTATTCATTCTCACATTGGAGTACATTTGGGCTGTTCCCTGTTTGGGTTTATTATGAGGAGAGCTGCAATAAACATTGACATACAGGTTTTATGCAAACATAAGTTTTTGTTTCTCTCATGTAAATACCTAGGAATAGATTGCTGGGTCATATGGTGTGAGTATGTAGCTTCATATTACACTGCCAAACCGTTTCCTGAAGTGGCTGTGCCATTTTGCACTCACCTTGTTCAAGTCACCTATGAGAGATCTAGTTTCTCCACATTCTTGTCTGTACTTGATATTTTCAGTAGTTTTAATTTAGGTGCATAGTGGTATTTCATCATAGCTTTAATTTGCATTTCCCTAAATGGATAATAATGTTGAGAATCTTTTCATGTGCCTCTTTCTCACATCCTCTTTGGTAAAGTGTTCAAACCTTTGCCCATTTTATGATTGGATTCTTTGTTTTCTTACTATCACGTTTTGAGAGCTCTGTCTATATTCTGGATATAAGTCTTTTTGTTGGCTATGTGACCTAACAAATATTTTCTCCCAGTCTGTGGCTTGTCTTTTTATCCTCATAACTGGGTCTTTCACAGAGCAGAAGACTTTACTTTTTGATGAAGTTTAGTTTCTTGATATTTTAAAAATCTTATGGATTGTGTCTTTGATGTCATGTCTGAGATTCTTTTGCCTAAGCCTTAGTCCCAAGGATTTTCTCCTACATTTTGATCTAAACATTGTATAATTTTATGTTCTACATTTAGATCAACTTTAGGTTAATTTTTGTATAAGGTGCTACTTTAGATTTTAATATTTCTAAACTGTGAGACACTATTTCCAAGTAGTTTTTCTAGCCAGTGTTTGACAAAACTTGTAGCTAAGAAACTTAACTTGGAAAATCCATTCCAAGGACTTTTCTTTATCAGTATGCAGTGAATGTTATGCCTTTGAATACGGTTTACGCCAACACACAGTCCTCCTCAACATAGATTTAAAACTTTAACACAGACTGATGACTAAATGCTGTTTAGTATTTACCAAAGTACATATTTGAGAGTAGATTATTGAGATTGTGACTTGAAAGCAACTTCTGCTTTCATTTTATGGTTGGTTAATCTACCAGTGTGCTTGCTTGGCTGAAATATACATTCCCACTGTTTAACATGCATATCTGCATATATTTTAATAATTATAACATCCACATTTAATGTTTTTCAGTTCCTTACTTAGCGTGCTTTTGAAAATTGAAAAAACATTCCAACAAAGAACTCTTTTTTTTTTTTTTAAAGACAATGTTTTTAGAGCAGTTTTAGGTTCACAGCAAAACTCAGCAGAAGATACAGGTTTCCCATAGACCCCTGTCCCCACACATGCACAGCCTCCCCCATTATCAGTATTCCCCACCAGAGTGGTACAGTTGTCACAACTGAACCTACACTGACACATCATAATCACCCAAAGTCTACTGTTTACATTAGTAATCACTCTTGATGTACATTCTACAGGTTTTGACAAAAACATAATGACATGTATTCATCTTTATAGTATCATGTAGGGTATTTTCACTACTCTAAAAATGCTCTGTGCTCCACCTGTTCATCTCTCCCCACAACTCCTGGCAACCACTCGTCTTTTTTATTGTCTCCATATTTTTGCCTTTTCCAGAATGTAATATAGTTGGAATTACACAATATGCAGCCTTTTCAGACTGGCTCCTTGCATTTAGTAATATGAAATTAAGGCTCCTCCATGTTTTTTCATGACAACAGCTCACTTCTTTTTTAGTGGAAAAAATGGAAATAATGGGATAATATTCCATTGTCTGAATGTACCATAGTTTATTTGTCCATTGGCCTACTGAAGGACATCTAGGTTGCAAACTAAGAACATTTTAATTTCCTTTTAGAGAAGAAAATTTCTTTTTTTACATTTACTATTTTGTTGTTTCAGAGAACATAATAAGTAAAACAATTCAATTGTGGAAGATTTTTTTATCTTAAATTTAGTAAGTAACCTCTTTTGAAAAAGTGGAAGTATAACTTTATAGGGCTTTTTATACTTAATTTTTACATGGCAAGGAAAAAAGAAGCCCAAAAAGTTTTGCATAATCCTCTCTCCCCTTGTTTTTTTAATCATTTTTGAATTTTTAAATTGTAGTGTCAAGCACATTTTTTATTTACCTTTTCAGACTAACTTCCATAAATGGCACTGACTTTTCCATATATCAGTACATTGCCTGCAAGGCAACAAATACGAAGTTCAAAGGAAGCTTTCAGTAGATGCTGCTGAGCCCAGTTGCTACTGACATGTATTACCTACTGAGCAGAAGCCTATGCACAGAGTGAATGGGGCATCAAGTGAGCACTGGGTCATGGTTTTGGAGTTTCAGTTTGTTTTGGAGAAAAATTACTTGCTAATCTCTATAAATGTTTAAGAATTTAATAAGATACTAATTTTTTTTAAAAAGGATAACACTTGTTAAGGGATTATCTATGTAAAACATTTGCACAGTTCCTGGAACTAGATAGGCATTCAGTTAAGTTAGTTTTTGTAGGGTCCATTTAGGATATCTTTGAAATTGTTTGGTTGGACTAATTTCATTTTTAAGCTACTGGTATTAGAGGACCTCATGTGGTATTTCTTTAATCTACCCAGATTTTTTCTATAGCACTGAGAACACAGTGGGTGCCCAATAATATGGTTGACTGTCTTGTGACTCATTGTTTACATTGCTTTCAAGCCTGTTTTTCAACTTTGCTTATTTGTTTTGATGAATTTTTAATCTCCTCCGTTGATACTCCCTTTTCTACTGAAGGCTTTTCTCATCTCTCTTCTTGTTGATGTTTGACTTTCTTTAACTGTGCATAAAATAAACATCCCACATAAGATATTTAGGAAAACCCTGAGACAAGCTGAAATTGCAGCAACATTTATGGGACAGATATGAGAAATTTAATATTTAATTTTTAATGTATAGATACACTTTCCTGCTCTATATCTTTGTATGGGGTTTCCTCAAGTGTGTATATATATGTGAAAATGTATTCACTTATATTTGTACATTTTTCTGTGTATAAATTATAACTCAGTGAAAAATATCAAGAGAAATTTATGTTTTCCTTCCTTCCATAAGGACCTTCCTTCTTAGAGAAAAGGAAGCAAAAATATAATGGGGTGGCTCAAGATGGCAGAGTAGAAGGACGTGCACTCACTCCCTCTTGTGAGAGCACCAGAATCACAACTAACTGCTGAACAATCATTGACAGTCCCACATAAGATATTTAGGAAAACCCTGAGACAAGCTGAAATTGCAGCAACATTTATGGGACAGATATGAGAAATTTAATATTTAATTTTTAATGTATAGATACACTTTCCTGCTCTATATCTTTGTATGGGGTTTCCTCAAGTGTGTATATATATGTGAAAATGTATTCACTTATATTTGTACATTTTTCTGTGTATAAATTATAACTCAGTGAAAAATATCAAGAGAAATTTATGTTTTCCTTCCTTCCATAAGGACCTTCCTTCTTAGAGAAAAGGAAGCAAAAATATAATGGGGTGGCTCAAGATGGCAGAGTAGAAGGACGTGCACTCACTCCCTCTTGTGAGAGCACCAGAATCACAACTAACTGCTGAACAATCATTGACAGGAAGACACTGGAACTCACCAAAAAAGATACCCTGCATGCAAAGACAAAGGAGAAGCTGCAATGAGACTGTACGAGGGATGCAATCACAATAAAATCAAATCCCATAACCTCTGGGTGGGTGACTCACAAACTGGAGAACAATTATACCACAGAAGTTCACCCACTGGAGTGAAGGTTCTGAGCCCCACGTCAGGCTTCCCAACCTGCGGGTCCAGCAACGGGAGGAGGAGTTCCCAGAGAATCACCACTTGAAGGCTAGTGGGATTAGGTTGCAGGACTTTGACAGGACTGAGGGAAACAGAGACTCTATTCTTGGAGGGCACACACAAAGTAGTGTGCGCATCAGGACCCAGGGGGAAGGAGCAGTGACCCCATAGGAGACTGAACCAGACCTACCTGCTAGTGTTGGAGGGTCTCCTGCAGAGGCAGGAGCTGGCTGTGGCTCGCCACGGGGACAAGGACACTGACAGCAGAAGTTCTGGGAAGTATTCCTTGGTGTGAGCCCTCCCAGAGTCTGCCATTAGCCCCACCAAAGAGCCTGTAGCCTCCAGTGCTGGGTCACTTCAGGCCAAACAACCAATAGGGAGGGAACTCAGGCCCACCCATCAGCAGACAAGCAGATTAAAGTTTTACTGAGCTCTGGGCACCAGAGCAACACCCAGCTCTACCCACCACCAGTCTCTCCCATCAGGAAACTTGCACAAGCCTCTTAGATAACCTGATCCACCAGAGGACATACAGCAGAAGCAAGAAGAACTATAGTCCTGCAGCCTGTGGAACAAAAACTACATTCACAGAAAAATAGACAAAATGAAAAGGCATAGGGCTATGTACCAGATGAAGGAACAAGATAAAACCGCAGAAAAACAACTAAATGAAGTGGAGATACGCAACCTTCTAGAAAAAGAATTCAGAATAATGATAGTGAAGATGATCCAGGACCTCGGAAGAAGAATAGTGACCTGGAAGACAGAATGGTGGAATTCACTGCCGTGGAACAGAAAAAAGAATGAAAAGAAATGAAGACAGCCTAAGAGACCTCTGGGACAACATTAAACACACCAACATTTGCATTATAGGGGTCCCAGAAAGAGAAGACAGAGAGAGAAAGGACCCGAGAAAATATTTGAAAAGATTATAGTCGAAAACTTCTCTAACATGGGAAAGGAAATAGCCACCCAAGTCCAGGAAGCACAGAGAGTCCCAGGCAGGATAAACCCAAGGAGAAACATGCCGAGACACATAGTAATCAAATTGACAAAAATTAAAGACAAAGAAAAATTGTTAAAACTAGCAAAGGAAAAATGACAAATAACATACAAGGGAACTCCCATAACAATAATAACCGATTTCTCAGCAGAAATTTTACAAGCCAGAAGGGAGTGGCATGATATATTTAAAGTGATGAAAGGGAAGAATCTACAACCAAGATTACTCTACCTGGCAAGGATCTCATTCAAATTCGATGGAGAAATCAAAAGCTTTACAGACAAGCAAAAGCTAAGAGAATTCAGCACCACCAAACCTTCTCTAAGTGGGAAACACAAGAGAAGAAAAGGACCTACAAAAACAAACCCAGATCAATTAAGAAAATGGTAATAGGAACATACATATCAATAATTACCTTAAATGTGAATGGATTAAATGCTCCAACCAAAAGACACAGGCTGGTTGAATGGATATAAAAACAAGACTGCTATATATGCTGTCTACAAGAGACCCACTTTAGACCTTGGGACACATACAGACTGAAAGTGAAGGGATGGAAAAAGATAGGCCATGGAAATCAAAAGAAAGCTGGAGTAGCAATACTCATATCAGATAAAATAGACTTTAAAGAACATTACAAGAGACAAAGAAGGACACTATATAATGATCAAGGGATCAATTCAAGAAGAAGAAATAACAGTTATAAATATATATGCACCCAGTATAGGAGCACATCAATACATAAGGCAAATGCTAACAGCTCTAAAAGAGGAAATCGACAGTAACACAATAATAGTGGGGGACTTTTATGGACAGATCATCCAGACAGGAAATTAATAAGGAAACACAAGCTTTAAATGACACAATAGACCAGATAGATTTAATTGATATTTATAGGACATTCCATCCCAAAACAGAAGATTACACTTTCTTCTCAAGTGCACACGGAACAGTCTCCAGGATAGATCACATCTTTCTTTTTTTCTTTTAAAGAGACAGCCTTTATTTTAAGGATTTTTACATTGAAGGCTTCAAAAAGTGGTAGGTTTTTAGAACTTATTTACCTGTATTTAAAAGGAACTGTTGACAAAGATTTGCCAGAAATAATCTGAACAAGTGGGAAAATACAGTTAATACTACTGAAACCTACTAAAATAACTCCAGGACATATGGTTTATCCAACATAATGATACCTCTCAATGCTGTCACTGATATGAAACTGACTGCTTCTTTTCTAAACACAGTGGTATAATTAACAATATTCAGTCACTTCTGTTCTTTCCTGAATATATAAAAATTAAAATACCAATTAAAAAACTAATATATTCTTCTCTGTCAATGTTTCTTACAGGTACAATTTCAATATTTTCATTCAGTAGTGGTGTGGTTTAAGAGATTTTTCATTCAGACGTCAAACAACAATCCACCCAAAGGAAACTGATAGTCTGTAGGCTCCTAGTGCAAATAAAGAGTTAGGGAATGCAGCAACTGGCCTTTCTAAAATACAAAACGGATAAAATCCTTAGAAGATACATGAAATAAGCTCTACTAAGCAGCTGGCCACAGAACTAGAACATCTGATCATTTTCCTGGTGATTTCAATGGGACTCCAGATGTTTCCAAACTCAACTTGAACTCTCATCTTAGGCTTTGTATTTTGCTTTTCCAGTTTTGCTAATGACACAAACATGATTCAAATCCCTGAAGTATTCATTATAGTCAAGGGCATATCCTACAACAAACTTGTCTGGAATTTCAAATCCAGCAAGGTCTGGTCTATATCCAACACTTCGAGGGGTCCTTTTCACCAGCAAGCTTGCAACCTTGACCAGCTTTGGATTATGCTGCTTGACCAAGGAAAGCAAGGTTTGCATTGTTTTGCCAGTGTCAATTATATCTTCAACAATCAAGACATTCTTTCCAGTGAAAGTTGAGAGATCATCTCCACCAGTTACTTTTATGTGACCTGTTGACTGGTCATTACAGTAGCTCTTCAGTCTGATAAAATCTACAGTCCTAGGTATAGATCTATCACTATTTCTGTTTATTGCTTTGATGTAATCCAGCAGGTCAGCAAAGAATTTATAGCCCCCCTTGAGCACACAGAGGGCCACGATGTGATGGCCTCCCATCTCCTTCATCACATCTCGAGCCAGCCATTTGGTCCTGTCCATAATTAGTCCATGAGGAATAAACACCTTTTCCAAATCCTCAGCATAATGATTAGGTATACAAAATAAAGCTAGGTCATAACCTGGTTCATCATCACTAATCACGATGCTGGGACTGCGGGTCACCATAACGGAGCTGGCTGGCATGCGGGCTGAGGGAAGACTGGGGAGGAGGAAGCTGGCAGCAGGGCCAAGCAGTAGGCAGCACCACGCATGAAAGCCCAGGATAGATCACATCTTGGGTCACAAATCAAGCCTTGGTATATTTATGAAAATTGAAATCCTATCAGGCATCTTTTCCAATCACAATGCTGTGAGATTAGAAATCAATTACAGGGGAAAAAAGGTAAAAAACATAAACACATGGAGGCTAAACAGTACATTACTATATAACCAAGAGATCACTGAAGAAATCAAAGGGGAAATCAAAAAATATCTGGAGACAAATGACAACGAAAACACGACGATCCAAAACCTATGGGATGCAGCAAAAGCAGTTCTAAGAGGGAAGGTTATAGCAATACAGACCACAAAACCCAAAGTTAGCAGAAGGAAAGAAATCATAAAGATCAGAGCAGAAATAAAGGAAATAGAAACGAAGAAAACAGTAGCAAAGATCAATAAAACTAAAAGCTGGTTCTTTGAGAAGATAAACAAAATTGATAAACCATTAGCCAGATTCATCAAGAAAAAGAGGGAGAGGACTCAAATCAATAAAATTAGAAGTGAAAAAGCAGAAGTTACAAAGGACACCACGGAAATAGAAAACATCATAAGAGACTACTACAAGAAACTCTATGCCAATAAAATGGACAACCTGGAAGAAATGGACAAATTCTTAGAAAGGTATAACATTCCAAGACTGAACCAGGAAGAAGTAGAAAATATGAACAGACCAATCACAAGTAATGAAATTGAAACTGTGATTAAAAATCTTCCAACAAACAAAAGTC
>NC_041215.1:70696625-70702784 GCF_002837175.3 Physeter macrocephalus | reverse complement strand
TCAAACTCTTCCAAAAAATTGCAGAGGAAGGAACACTTCCAAGCTCATTCTACGAGGCCACCATCACCCTGATACCAAAACTAGACAAATATATTACAAAAAAACAGCCAACATCGTTCTCAAAGGTGAAAAACTGAAAGCATTTCCTCTGAGATCAGGAAGAAGACAAAGATGTCCTCTCTCACCACTGTTATTTAACATAGCTTTGGAAGTCCTAGCCATGGAAATCAGAGAAGAAAAAGAAATAAAAGGAATCCAAATTGGAGAAGACGAAGTAAAACTGTTACTGTTTGCAGGTGACATGATACTTTACATAGATAATCCTAAAGATGCCACCAGAAAACTATTAGAGCTAATCAATGAATTTGGTAAAGTTTCAGGATACAAAATTAATGCACAGAAATCTCTTGCATTCCTATACACTAACAGAAAAAGATCAGAAAGAGAAATTAAGAAAACAATCCCATTCACTGTTGCAACAAAAAGAATAAAATACCTAGGAATAAACATACCTAAAGAGGTAAACAACAGGTACAATATGGTACTGGCACAAAAATAGAAATATAGTTCCATGGAACAGGATAGAAAGTCCAGAGATAAACCCATGCACCTATAGTCAAATAATCTATGACAAAGGAAGGAAATGTAAATCAAAACCACAATGAGTTATCATCTCACACTGGTTATAATGGGCATTATCAGAAAATCTACAAACAACAAATGCTGGAGAGGGTGTGGAGAAAAGTGAACCCTCTTGCACTGTTGGTGGGAATGTAAATTGATACAGCCACTATGGAGAACAGTACGGAGGTTCCTTAAAAAACTAAAAATATGGCCCAGTAATCCCACTACTGGGCATATAGAAGACCATAATTCAAAAAGACACATGCACCCCTATGTTCATTGCAGCACTGTTTACAATAGCCAGGTCATGGAAGCAACGTAAATGCCCATCAAAAGATGAATGAATAAAGAAAAAATGGTACATGTATTCAATGGAATATTACTCTGCCATAAAAAGGAACAAAATTGGGTCATTTGTAGAAATGTGGATGGACCTAGAGACTGTTATACAGAGTGAAGTAAGTCAGAAAGAGAAAAACAGATATCGTATATTAACACGTATTTGTAGAATCTAGAAAAATGGTACAGATGAACTGTTTTGCAAGGCAGAAATAGAGACAGAGATGTAGAGAACAAACGTATGGACAACAAGGGGGAAAGTGGGGGGCGGGGTGGGATGAATTGGGAGATTTGGGTTGACATATACACACTAATATGTATAAAATAGATTAATAAGAACCTGCTGTATAAAGAGAAATAAAATTTTAAAAAAGCAATGCAATGTTTGTAAAAATACTAACCATATAAAGCTAAGTTGGGATGTAAAAAATATATATAATGGGGATTTAAATTTGGAAAAGTTATTATTAAACTTTGGACTACTTTTTTTTTTTTTTGCGGTACGCAGGCCTCTCACTGTTGTGGCCTCTCCCGTTGCGGAGCACAGGCTCCGGACGCACAGGCTCAGTGGCCATGGCTCACGGGCCCAGCCGCTCCGTGGCATGTGGCATCTTCCCGGACCTGGGCACGAACCCGTGTCCCCTGCATCGGCAGGCAGACTCTCAACCACTGAACCACCAGGGAAGCCCGGGACTACTTTTAAGATTGTTACATTGAGTGATTCTGAGAACTTCCTGAATTTACACGAACTTGATTAACCTAAGTAGCAACCTTCTGGCAGTGTTTCAGACATTACAAAGTTCTTAGGAAAGTAAATCATTAACTCTAATTGAATACCTACTATCTGTCAGGCGTTGTCCTAGACTAGTGGTTCTCAAACTTGGGTGCACTTTAGAATTGCTTGGGGAGATTTTAAAATCCCCATAGCCAGTAAATCAGAATTCCCGGGTGTGGGGCCTGAACCTCAGCATTTTATAAAAGTCCTCAGGCGAGTCCATTGTGTAGCCACATTTGAGCACCATTGGGTGAAGAGTGGGCTGAGAATGGGTGGGGCTAGGCGTTGGCCTCCCCTTTTGAGTGGTCAGAGAATACCTATACAGGGAGGAAATGTTGGATGTGCTGTCTGGATGCGCCGAAGGAGCAGGCAGTTTGAAATTCTGTGGTGAAAACATTTGGAGCAGAGTGAGCAGCTCTGCAAGCCCCTCAGATGTGAAGGAAGGGAAGGAAGGCTAATGTGAATTCCATAGCGAGTTGCAACTGAGTAAACAGAGGGGAGGTTGGCAGGGGCTGGCTCAGTGATTTCTCAGACGTTAGCATGCATCAGAAGCACTTGGAGAGTTTTGTCGAAGGTGCATTGCAGGGCTTTACCCTCTGTGTTTCTGATTATTTAGGTCTGGGGTAGGGCCTGAGAATTTGCATTTCTAACAAGGTCCCAGGTGCTGCTCTGAAATCACACTTTGAGAACCACCAGGCTGGCTCATCTAGGGCTTTGCAAACCAAGAACAGGAATTTGGTTTTATTCTCAATGTATTGGGAGACCAGTGAAGGGTCAGAGATGTGATGTGGTCTGATTTACATATATAAAAGATCACTCTTGGGCTTCCCTGGTGGCTCAGTGGTTAAGAATCCGCCTGCTAGTGCAGGAAACACGGGTTCAAGCCCTGCTCTGGGAAGATCCCACGTGCCGCGGAGCAACTAAGCCCGTGCGCCACAACTACTGAGCCTGTGCTCTAGAGCCCACGAACCACAACTGCTGAGCCCACGTGCCACAACTACTAGAGCCCGTGTGCCTAGAGCCCGTGCTCTGCAACAAGAGAAGCCACTGCAATGAGAAGCCCGTGCACCACAATGAAGAGTAGCCCCCGGTCGTCACAACTAGAGAAAGCCCGCGCGCAGCACTGAAGACCCAGTGCAGCCAAAAATAAATAAGTAAAAATAAATATATTTAAAAAAAAAAAGATCACTCTTGACTACTGCAGAGAATAATACATTTTAAGGGACAAGAGCTGAAAGCAGGGAGACAAGTCAGGAGGCTATTGGAGCAGTCCAATCAAGAGCTGATGGCTTAATTGCCAGGGTGGTAGCAGAGGAACTGGTGAAAAGTATACAGGTTCAGGATGTGTTTTAGAGCTAAAATCCCACAAGACTTGATAAGGAATTGGAAATAGGAGATAGGCATAGAGAGGAATTAAAATGTGCCTAGAATTTTTGCTTGAGTTAACAAGGTGGTTAGTATGGAGCCATTCCCAGGGATGGCGGGGGACTTGGGGGAGGCTTGGATGAGAATTGGGGGTAGAGAGGAGAATCAAGAGTTTTGATTCTGAGATACCTATGGGACATTCAAATGTCAAAGACCATGAGGTTATTGGGCATATAAGTCAGAACTCAATAAACAGGTCACGGTTGGAGATGTGAATTTGAGAGTCATCAACTTGCAGATGGTATTTAAAGCCATGGAATTTCATGAAATTACTTGGGGCTGAGGACTGTAGAAGAGAAGAGAAGGGGGCAGACAAGGAGCCCTGGGGTGGCCTCAGCACTTAGAAATCAAAGAGATAAGGGCATTGAGACTAAAGAGTGGCAGTAAAGAAGGAGGAAAACAGTAGGTTGTATTATCACACAAAGCCAAGGGAAGAGAATCCCAAGCAGAGGGCTTGAGCAAATGTGAAGTGCGTCCTTACTGGAATTTAGGCGCTTACTCAATTGTGAGATGAGATGTATAATTATCTAGTAGATTTGAACACACGTAGATGATTGGTGACCTTGACAAGAGAAATGTCTGTTAGGAGTCATATAATGCTTGGGACTCCCCTTGTTGCCTTTTGTCACTGCTTATCTTTTAAAGCCACTTTGATATATTTACTTTGATTAGATATAAGGCTCATCAAGAAAAGGGACCTTTTGGGGCTTCCGTGGTGGTGCAGTGGTTGAGAGTCCGCCTGCCGATGCAGGGGAACCGGGTTCGCGCCCCGGTCTGGGAGGATCCCACGTGCCGCAGAGCGGCTGGGCCCGTGAGCCATGGCCGCTGAGCCTGCGCGTCCGGAGCCTGTGCTCCGCAGCGGGAGAGGCCACAACAGTGAGAGGCCAGCGTACGGCAAAAAAAAAAAAAAAGAAAAGGGACCTTTTGTTCTTAATTGCATTCCGTCAAGCACATAGCACAATGTTATGCCCACCATTGGGACAGATTTTTGTTTAATATAATCTTCTCTTGTTTCATTAAACCCAGAGAGACACACTAAGAAATTGTTTTGAAGAACTGATCTCCACTTTATGGTTGAAATGCGTAAGGTAGGAACCATCAAAACATTGCCAGATACTGTACTTCGAGAAGGACTGTCTTGTCAACACTTACCATAATGCATCTAATGTTTGATAGCTCTCTGTACTGAGAGAGGGTGGCTGTTAAATTTCTTTTTGGTCATTAGAATGTAATACTTTAAAAACCTATTGTTTTAAGACTTATAATTCCGTTCTTATATTTTGTCTTTAATATCAAAGCTGTATTTTTGTATAGTATTTCTCTGAATCTATGCGGATACTATATAAATAAAGCAAACAGATGAGAGCCCATTGGACTTGAGTAGCTTATTAAGGATGCAAATATTGATATATCTCATATGCAATTGAAAGATTTTTTTTTCTTTCAAAGTAGAGGTATTTGAGTAGATTTCTGTTGTTTTGCTGAGCATCTCTTTTATTCCTTTTCATTTATTTTAAGGATATTAATATTGACAGGGATGGAGTGATGATTACAGTGGACACATGATTTTGAAGTGCTTTGTAGATCAAGTGATAAAAAAATCAATCAGTAGTGGTAGCAGGATACCATTCAAATGGTAATTTGAATTCTCTGTTAAAATTAAGTTTGAGTATTTTAAAGACCAGTTATTGCATAACGTGGAATTGTACCTTAATTTTCATTATGAACATTGAATATAATACTGAGGTAATTTTCATGAATAAAACGATGCTTTACCTAAACGATAATTTACTGTGGCTTGTTATTTTTAGGGCTTGATTAGTGAATTTTTGCGTTGACACAGAAAAGGTTTCTATCTCAAATATCTTTTCAGTATAACCTTCTCTCCACCACCCTTGTGTAAAATTTGTTGCTGTAACTGTTGAAGGTAGTGGCCTCTGAGGAGCAGGAACTTGGGGTCAAACTAGGCCACTGAGAAGCTTATGTGGAAATCCCTTGAGCAGGAAACTGGCCCAAACATCATTCCCGTTTAAAAGGGTGGGGGGACTTCAGTGGCAGTTACTGCATTTTTAATATATTAATGAAAACTAGCATTCGTCTAAGCCGTAAATTACAGTTGTTATTGCATGTTGATGTATTGCTCTGCTTTACCAGAATTTCCTGCGCTTAGATTATGTTAAAAGCTTTGATTATTTTCACTATACTTTTGGCTTTGGGTGACATTTAATTTTGTTATCGTTTCCAAACATCTCAACTAAGAAATGTAAAACATTGGGAGAGATGTGAGTAGGTAAAAGGTATTTTAAAACTTTTGCTGGTGAGTAAGAGATCAACTAAGTTAACAAAGTCTTAAATCTACTTAAGATTCAGGCCAATTCCAGGCCTCTGCCTGGTATTCTTTTCACTAGACTATACCATGTAGTGAGCAAACTTTAACTGGATAGACACATTCCTGAATTTAATGTAAATGGATCACAGTCGGGAACCAACATATAAATTATCCTACAGGCTCTTCCTCCTAAATACTACTATTCTTTCAAGAACTGAGTCCCTTTTTTCTTTGAAGTTACCTTAATACCTGCCTTCACATCCCCACAGAGCTCATTTTAGCTTGCTCTCATTGCTCTGAGTCTTCAAGGTTACCCATCTGTTTTATGACACTTCGTTTTTTTGCTTTGTATATGTTGTTTAATTACTTACATACTACATCTTCCCTGTTGGATTTCTAATTCATTGTGGAAGGATCTTGGTTTGATTCCCAATATGCTTTCCAATTTTCAGGATCAAAGGTGACGAATGCTTTATTATAATAATAGAGAACACTAAGATGTTCTTAATAGAAGTTCCATGTAAATAATATTTCAACAAGCTTTGTTCTGCTTTCCTTTTTTTTTTTTTAAAGTTGGTTTACCTTTAGTAATTTTTTTTTTTTTTTTTGCGGTACGCGGGCCTCTCCCTGTTGTGGCCTCTCCCGTTGCGGGGCACAGGCTCCGGGC
>NC_041215.1:70680580-70696371 GCF_002837175.3 Physeter macrocephalus | reverse complement strand
GGGGCACAGTGGTTAAGAACCCGCCTGCCGATGCAGGGGACACGGGTTCGAGCCCCGGTCCGGGAAGATCCCACATGCCGCGGAGCAACTAAGCCCGTGCGCCACAACTACTGAGCCTGAGCTCTAGAGCCCACGAACCACAGCTACTGAGCCCGCGTGCCACAACTACTCTAGGCCCGTGCGGCTAGAGCTCATGCTCTGCGACAAGGGAAGCCACCACAGTGAGAAGCCTGCGCACCGCAACGAAGAGTAGCCCCCGCTCGCCGCAACTAGAGAAAGCCCGCGCGCAGCAACGAAGACCCAAATGCAGCCATAAATAAATAAATAAAGTTATAAGATGGGTTTTCATCATAGTCTCAAAGTACCTTAGGAAATAAGACAGTCATACATATAAGAACATTAAAACTGTTAGAGTTCATTGCGGTGTGCGATAGACAGGGAAAATGTACCAAGGAATTGTGATTCAATATGAACCTTGAAGGATAGATAATATAGGTAAAGGCAGAGAGAATGGGGAGGGCATTCAAACGGTGACTTGGGGGAGCAAAACTTGGAGATGGGAAGGTGCCTTCAGTGATGAAAGCAGGGGATGGGGAGGTGATGGTAGCAGCAGGAGGTGCCTATCAGACCTTCTATGGTACCACTTCTCTTGAAAGCCAAGTCCATTTTGTGGGCAAGGTTGTTCTTGATGCTTTACCTACCTGCGCGTGGTGGCTGGGCTTGTCTTCTGACCTTCCTCATGAAACTCTTCTAAAGCCCTAAGCTCCGCAGTTATTCCATGCTAATAAGTCCAGTGCATAGTTTTCAACTCTCATCTTCTTAAAAATAAAACATAATCAGTTTCTGAAACCTAACACAGCTAATTTTGAGTACCTTGGTGGTAAGACCTTTTTTCCTTCCCAATTATGTGCTTAGGTACCTCATCTTTGTGGGAAGTATTCACTGAATGCATTCATTCAGTAAATATGAGTGCCTACCATGTGGCAGACATTATTCTAGAGGTTTTATACATTAGCAAATATGTGTGACACCAGGCAGTGGAGACAAGAACCTATACTCATGGGATTAATTACTCTAATGGAAGGAGACAGGATAAACAAGTATGTTAGTTGCTCCGACAAGCCCTCAGGCAAAGGTAAGGCAGAGAAATAGAGGTGTTAATCTTAAGGTCAGGAACAGACTCTGCAGAGGAACCTGAGTAGGAATTGTCCTACATGTGTTCAAGGAAAAGGCAAGAGTCATAGGATCGGAGTGCGGTGAGCCTAGGGCGAAAGTGGGAGAGGGGAGCGTGGAGAGGCTAGAAGTAAGGGATGACAGATTATAAAACTCCAGATCTTATTTTGGCTGAGGTCGGAAGCCATCGGAGGGTGGGAAAGGAAGTTCTGTGATCAAACTTAACATTTTAAGAGGATCACTCCAGCTGCTATGTTGAGAATAAAGTGTAAAGTGACAAGGTTGGGAGCAGGAAGACCACTCAGCTTGAACAGAGGTGTTTGGTAATCCAGGTTGTTGATGGATCCTGGGTCTATTTATAATATAGAGCTGGCAGAATTTGTCAAGGGATTGGATTCTGTGTGTGAGAGAGGAGATTTTTGGCCCAAGCAACTGAAAGAATTGAGATTTACTGAGATGGGAAGACTTGGAGAGGAAAACATTGGGTTTGGAGGAGATGGAAAGAGGAATTGGAAGTTTAGCTGGAGATTCCAGTTAGTCGTCTGAGTTCAGATGTCAAGTAGGCATTGAATTTATAAATCTGGAGTCTAAGGGAGAGGAAATCCAAGCTATTTGGCATTTAAGATTTTCTTCATATACATTTTGCAGAATTCTTGTTGTATTTATTGTAATAATTTTTAAAAATTTATTTTGGTTGCTACTGTAAAAGAAGTTTTTTCTTTCATTATACTTTGACTAGGTTTTGCTTATGTTTGCATAGGCTGTTGATGCTGGCATGTATCATTTTGTGCCAAGCCATCTTGCTGAATTCTCTTAATTTATAAAAGCTTTTTCATAGATTCACTGATTTCTCTTCTCCTTTGACTTTTCTGTGGAATTTTACCAAACTCTTCAATTCTGAGACGTACCACTTTCTTTCATGGCTTGGTTTGCTTTCCTTTGCCTAAAATATCAATTATGTCTTGTCTTTTCCTGTGAGTTTCTATTCATTCCCCCAAACCCAACTCATGTTTCCCATCCGTCAAACATTTCTGGATTCCTAGGAAAGTTTCCCTTCCTGTGAGCTGCAGCTGCACCATCTGCATACCTGTATTAGAACAATCATCAGAATTTATTCTAATTTTGTATATATTTTTCAGTCCTTCTGGGGAAGGAGAACTGGGTCTTACTGTCTTTACACACCCAGTATTTAGCTGAATCTGCTACATGGTTGTCTGTTACAGGATAAATGTTTGTTGAATAAATGAGTAGTCAATTTGGGCAGATTAAAAACATTTGGAAATTGGATAAAGTTTTTCTTCATATAGATTTTATAAACTTGTTATATTTATTGAAACACTTGTAAAAATTCATTTTTGTCACTATTGTAAAAGAAATATTTTCTAAAGTGTAATATAACTTTGCATTTATGCTCCTAAAAATTAAAGGCCTCTTATTTTAGAAAATTAATGTAGGAGCCTTGTTTCTGTTTTTTCATAATGCTGAGTGCACAAACGTGCTTAGATTTGTAAGACCTTAAATTTTGAAAATACTTAATGGCTGGATGTTACATATTTACTTACAAAGAAGGCCTTTTATTTTGCATGGTTTTTATTTTTGCCTAGGAATCATCAAAGCATTGAATTGGCCATGTGTAGAATGTCTACTGCTGTTTCTGTTATAAATCAGTTAAGGGGTTGTCCTAGTGACACTGAAACATATTTATTAGAATAATTATTTGTAACATTTTTTATTGAAATAGAAATATACTTTATCAAATGACCAATCACAGTTCACTGTTCATTGCTAAGCACAGTGGGAAATACAGCATGCTTCTTTCTTACAGGGAGTAATAAATGTAGGCAGAGAGGTGAAACTGGTACCCAGGGGAAAAAATGGGAAAAATGTTACATTTGTGGAATCTGTTGTATGTGCCTTATAGGGAGACACTTGATATAGGGGGGTGGTAGGAGGATGTTTTCAGCTAGATTTTGAAGCATAGGTAGAGTTTAATCTGGATAGAGAGGCAGAATACACTAGATTGGAAAAAAATAGAATGAGAGGCACAAAGGTAAGAGCTATTAGGAGGTATGGAAATGAGATACTGATTTCCATCCTAGGACAGTAAGAATTTTTATAATTTGTTCCATCAAAGAAAATGCAGTACTTTTGCTTCGCTGTAGTGAACACACATTAATTGAATTTAATGAAGGCCGATATCAGATCTCTTTTGTTACCATGTTTCTTTGTATTGCCAAGTAATGCAAGCACATATGCTGATTTTAAAAGGCAGAAAAATAGTTTACTTAATTCCATCATCCCTAGTAAGCTAACAGTTAACATTTTAGTGCATTTTTTTCCCCTAGGTGTGAAAAACATACATATACACATTTTGTGTTTTTATTAAATGAGATCCTATTAGCAAATTATTTTTAAAATACGTATATTTTATTCTCTGTGTTTTGTTTTTGTCTTAGGAGAAAACCAAAAGCCAAGGCACCGCTTCCTCCAGCGGTGGAAGAGACCAAATACCTTGATGCCTCTTCAGTTGATGATTCTGTAGAATCTTCTGCTTTTATCATGGAACAGAAAGAAAACACGATAGATAAAGATATTGAACTCTTGGTGGTTCTACCTGGGGATATTACCAAATCTACTACTGTTCATGGCAGGTACGATGGAGTGAAGGAAATACCAGGACTTCCCTTTCTTCTTCTGTAATTGAAACCCTCTGTTGTAGACTTCTTGATTTTTTTCTTTGACAGTTACTTTATTCATCACTCAGTTTACTTATCTATTAAAAAAGTAAATGCTAAAAGGTATTAAAATTTTTATAACAATGCTTTAAATATCAAATCTATGAATTCCACAACCCCAGTGAAGTGACTCTTGGAATTTGGAACTATTTTACCTTTTGTTAGTCATTAAAAAAAAATTTTTTTTAAATAGCCTTTTCCAGAGGAACAGTCATCAGTTTTATTGATTTTCTAAGTCAAACTTACAAAGCAAGCCACGGACCCATAAGAAAACTCTTTCGCTTACTTCCAAATTATTCTTTCTCTTTTAAGCTGCTTCTCCAAATTTGACTTTGCAGAAGTTATTAACTACTCTTAAGGTAATACTCTTTTATTTATCAAGACAGATAAATCTGTCTGTAAAACTAGCAGGATTTTTCACATCACTGAATGATTTAATAAATTTATTTAAAATGTGGATAAATTTAATAGAAACATAGGATTAAACTTTAATCCAGTGAGAAGGGAATATGTGATTTAGGAGACTGATATTTTTAATACCTGAATAAAAATTGGAAAAATGGAATAAAGCCAAGTGTAATTTTCCATTTCATTTTGAAGTGGAAAGTTACATAAGTTGTACACTTGGTCTTGTTCCACCTTTCACCTTCAACTACCCGTTTGTTATCAAGAGTCCTGTTTTAGAAATTTAAGCTATTTTGACCTTAGTATTGCATGTGTATGTGTATGTATATATGTGTGTGTAAAACGAAAGAATAAGCAGGCAACATATTGAGTACTGCATTTTTGCAATGTGGTTTTATCTAGATGAAATTTATTCAAGATAACCTTAATCTTGAGATTTATTCTTAAGATTATGTACAACTTTATGAATTATTGAAAGTTCATGAAAATAGAAAAATTCAGCATTAGCAAACAATACATAGTATTGTGTATTAAATTCTCATAAAATTTAAGTAAGTTGCACTTTGCCATTTATTTTGTATTGGAAGTAGTTTAGGAGATGACCCATTGAACCATATTTAGGAGGTTGAGAACCCTGTGACTGACCTTGGTGGGCTTCCACCTTAGATGCAGGTGGGTTTTGCCTCTTCTGAGGGAGGAAGGCATCTTGTAAGTTAGAGACAGTGGCCATCGCATCATCTTCAATCCTTGAAATCACACCATTACCCTGGTTTTAAAATAATAATTGTAATGGATGTGGCTAGGGGTAATAAAGGCAATTCCTCTTATGTTCCCTGAATTCAAGGTAATTGTTTTTAAAAGTCAGTATTTTTTCCTAGTTCTTCACTGATGCTGACAGGTAACAGTGGTTTCATTATCAGAACTCCTCAAAATTTCATCTTGAATGTACCAGTCATCTGTTTATATTGCCATCTTCTCTACTATCAGCCTTCTGGGTTCTTTTGTTTGTTTGTTTGTTTTTAAACCTCAGTGATTTCAGTATTAGAATAACGGGTTTCCCCTCTATCCTGTCACCCATCATAATTACTTTAAACTTTTCCACATGCTACCCTGAGCTGACTTTTTTTCTGTTTCCTTGACTCTGGGAAAATACATCTATAGTGTACATCCCCTGTCCACCTGGACAGTGGTATCTTACCACTTTGAAGCTGATCCAATACTGAGATCTTAGGTTCTCTCTTTGACACAACTTTTTTGAATCTAGCTTATCCACTTTCTCTTTCTTAATTGGATTTGTTCTTCATCCTCCTTATTAAGTCTAATTGATGATTTCTCTTCCTGTTGCTGCATTTTTCTTCATATTTGACTTGGATTCTGCATCAGTCATTTCTACTACATTTGTACTTACAAGAACCCTAGATTTTCCCCACCCTTTTGACCTTCCAGCATGTTTGCCTTCCAGGTTCCTAAACTGGACTAATTTTCCGTCAGTCAGCTTTTTGTTTCTGGGTCACCAACTGTTGTTGAATTGCTTCAGTTTTCTTATCTATAAAAAATGTTTTATAACTGAATTGTTGTTGGGATTAAATGAAATACTTATCAGTGCCTGGCACATAGTGACTTCCACCATTTTCTTTTGAGAACTGTTTTCCTTAACCCTGGGCTCTCTCCATTCATTCCCCACCCTCAGGTTAATCTGACTAAAACATACCTCTGTTTGTGGCACTCGCTTTGATAAAAGACTGCAGGGATGGCAATTCAACGAAGTAAGGAAGTCCAAGCTAACAAGCCTGGACACTAGGGCACCTTCTTCTCTTCTTCTCTGGAGTTAAGCAGTCTTTCCTTCACTACTCCCCCTTTGAATAGCTTAAGCTTCAGCCGCATGACTCTTTGATTCTACAGATACTCTACTTTTTCCACCTCCACACTTTTTTTGGAAAGCCATTCCATCTTGAGTACCTTACCAGCCACATTTTATCCAGTTAATGTAGCTCAAGTGACACTTTTGATTTAAAGGCTCCCTGATCTCCTCAGAATGAACTATTACCCTCTGACTTCCAAAATCTTCTGACACTTTATACCATTGATAGGACAGTCATACATTGTCCTATGCTATAATTTATATGTGTATCTTATCTTCTTAAATAAACCATAAGATCCATGCAGGTATCATGACTTTTCTTCTTGGTGCTTAGCACAGTTTATTTCCTTCCTTCCTTCCTTCCTTCCTTCCTTCCTTCCTTCCTTCCTTCCTTCCTTCCTTCCTTCCTCCCTCCTTCCCTTCTGAAAAAGAAAAGGTTTTAGAATAATAGATCTATTTTATGCATATTGTTTATAAAGATACATTTACAATTTACTTTTAATATTAAAAATTATTACATCGTGAAATTGCTGTTGTATTTGAAGACTGAGTCTGCTGTGTCCCCCACTCCACCCTCCAGGCTTTTTTTTCTTTTATCTCCTCCCCCTTCCTTCCTTCCTTTTCTTTTCTTTTCTTTTTTTTTTTACACTTTCTTGCAATGTAGTAGGCATTTAGTAAATTCAGCATATTGTCTCCCTAAATCTTATATGTTGATGGAAGTAGCAACTTAAATGGTGTGTCTTGAAGAGGCATTTGGATGGGTCCCAGTAACTTTCCCAGAATCTCTTAAATATATTTCCTCAGGTAGAGGGTAAGGCAAGAATGCCCCAAATTCTGATTGCTTTTTAAATTTTGTTTGAAAAATTTAAGCAAAACTTTAAATTTTGGGGCTGAGAAACTTTTCTGAGAGTAGAATTTGTTTTATATCAGTGTTTTTACTAGGGGGTTTGATTTTGAGACTTTGTTCCTAATAGTTTATCACTCAGGAATGACTCAAGTTGTAGACACTATGACTAATTTTTTTATATATTAAATGTTTATAATTAAAAGTGGTTGTGTGATTCTGAATATTTCAGCAGTGTGATTCTGGATATCTCAGGAGTGATTCCAGATATTTTAGAAGGCGATTCAGGATATCTTAAGAGTGTGATTTGGGGTATCTTGAAGGTTGCAGCAACTGCTGGCTCGTTATTTAAAAAACAAAAAAACAAAAAAAACCAACGTTTAACAATAACAACAAAAACAAAAATGTACAAATAGAAAAATTTATTCTATTTCTGAAAAATGTTAGCTACCTATGTGAAGACCCATGATATAGATAACTTAAATTTCTTCTGGGCTTTGTTACCATAAATGGAATAGGAAAATTTTCAACAAAATGATACAGGAATTTAGTGGGGGACTACAGAAGAATCATTTTAAATAAGTTTAAGGGCATAAGGTTTTCTTAGCTAAATCAGAGTTCCGTATGTTACTGTGAAGGATCTCTAATTTTTTGAGACCATCTCTTCTTAATTTGTCTAAATATTCTTTGTATACTATATTTATTTTGATAGTATTATTTATATATATATTTCCTTTGGAGAATAATATCAATATGAGCCTGAAATAAATATTTAGAAACTTACCATATGCTTCATTTAACTGTTCAGAAAAGTTTTGCTTCTCAAAATGTATTCTTGGGGAAGATTTTTAGAAAGTTCCCCTCTCTTCTATACAATTCATGCAGAGATATGCTCAGAATGTTTCATTTTCGAGAATGTAACACACAGCATTACTTTCAGAAGAATGCACTTGTTTGTACATTGATTTTTCACCAAAGAGCTTATTCGGATTAAGGAACACAATAAGATTGGAGGTGGTAATAGACTTTATGCTCAGGGGCAAACTAAAAACTTGTTATCCTGAATCAGGTTAGGAGCCTTCTGCAGGCTTACCAATCTTTTGATACCAGAGCTAATGATATTGCCTCTTTAGTGACCAAAAGTCACCCGATGTCTGTTATCTTGCCTTTGCGATCCTTGACTTACATTGAAGATGGCTGAGTGGCAGCCTGAAAACTCTTGTGCATTTCTGTGTGTCCTGTTATTACGAATGATTGGATTGAAGGAAGAAGTACAGGTATATGTGTATGTATATGTGTATATATGTGTGTGTGTGTGTGTGTGTGTGTGTGTGTGTGTTTGTATCTGTGTGTGCTGGTCAAGTAAACAACCTTTTTCACCAGGCAAAGCAGCTCTGTGCCTTATTAAAAGTGAGCATTAAAGAATACTACTGTTAGAGGCAAGCTGCCTAGGGGCTGTGCTCCCCAGAAAGTACCACACTATGCAATAGCATAAGTGGTGGTGTCTACCAGTACTTGGGAAAAGTTAATTTTTAATGAAAATGAGTTTATAGGCTAAACTGGCATAGACACTACAGAGAAAAAGGAAATATGTGGGTATGTTTGTACATCACTGGAGGTCCTTACCTTATAGTCAGGTGTCATTCTCACTGAATAAGTATTTTTCCTTTTTCCTTTTTCTCTGGGGACACTTTAAAAGCAGTTTTCATTTGGGAATTTGATAAAAGATTGACATTAACCCTCTTTGTTAGCCTAAAGGGAGAGCATTCTATGGGTATATTAGCATCCTCTCTCTCCTGTTACTTACGATATTTTATGACCTGAATACCATAAATAGGAATTTGCTTTGATCTGAGCAAATCTTAGAATACCAGGAATGAAAACACAAAGAAAGCATAGAACTTGAAGTTAGAAATCTCTGGCTCTACAGTTTATTACATAACTTGCTATGTGATATCAAGCAAGTCACCTCACATCTCTGGCCTTTAAGACCAGAGTTTTGAAGGGCACTGGGTGGGTCAGAGAACTAGCTCAGGAGAGTTTACATGGACTACAGTGCCACCTATTGGAAAAAAGTAGACTATGAAAAACGACAAGAAATTACTGGATCAATGTGGGTCAATTTTGTTTACCTCACCCCTCTCCAAAAAAACAAAAAAACAAAAAAAACCCAGTAATGCAACGAACGGTATGGATCGCAGAAGAGTTTCAGAATTTCGTATCATTCTTATATTTATTGAAAAATGTCAAATGACAGATGTGTGATGAATACATTATATAATAGGGTAATAGATTTCAAAAACATACTGCTAAAAATGTGTTGCATGGCATAATCACATTGAACTCCATAAGAATGCTTTAAATTTTGGTTTAGATACTTTTTCAATTGTACCTGCTTAAAATAAAAGTTGGAATTTTAGCTGTTAAGTTATTTAAGTGTAACAGTCCTGCCTGAGTTTCTACCTAGTTGGAATCCTGTACTCCAGGCTTTGGCACTCCCCCACTGCCCTGAGCCAGGCAGCACGTAAGCCTCTGTTGGCTGATCGCTCTCCTGGTTTGAGAAACAGTGACAGAATACTAACAAATGCCCTCGAAGTCCTAGGAGGGCCACCCTCATCCCTTTGCTTTCCTGGCATCTACAGCTTATAACAATGACCCTTCTAATTTTACTTTTAATTTTTTATGACTATAAATGCAATGGTTGGGCCTTACAGAAAGGAGGAAAAGGCAGATAAGCCAGAAAAAATACTTAAAACACCATGTCATTATTAAGGAGAAAGATTACAGTTACTAACATTGTGGTATATAACCTTTTACTCACACAGACATATACATAGACATACACCACACACACTCACAATTGTATATCTACACATATACCTATATAGGAACCTTTTCCTCTTTTGTCAATATGACATCATATTGTACATGCTATCTTGTAACTCGCCTTTTTTTCAGTTAATAATTTCTAACTTTCATGTCAATAACATTTTATCTTATCCTTTGCCCGTATTTAAATTGTTCCAATTGCAGTGAGATATATTTGTGGTATTTCTCTTTTTATAAGGGGTGCGTATGTATGTTTAATAGGTATGTTCCTAAATCCCAGTTTTATAAAGGTAATTGCTTATAATTAGCTTCGAATATAATATCCAAAATAAATGATCAAGTAGAGTTTAGTCTAAAGTGGAGAATTTCAACTTTTTTTTTGCTTTGAGAAGTATCTGTTTTTAGTATTTGATATAAGACCTTTTATCAATTTAATACTACCCTGATCTATTATTGTCTTCAAATTTAAATTGTGTGTTACTTTCTTCAAAATGTTTCCTATTGCATAATTCAGTAAGCACTCTCAACTTTGAGATTAGGTTTATTTGTTTTATGTACCTGATCCACTTCATTTCATGCACACAAGCATAGTTAGAGAGCATTCCTGAACCCATTCTGAATTAGGTGGGTTAGCTTCATTCCTGAACTCATTACTAAATGAGGTGGGTTAGCTTAAGATAAATAAACATCAGTAACAGTGGAGAATGTTTTAAAAGTTCCTATACTGTTATTGGTAAGTTTAATTGGGTTGTTGGTATGCATTTGTAAGGGACAGCTGGAACCAATTCAACTCAACCCAGTTTTGAGCATGTATTGAGAATGGGTAAAATACCTTATTAGATACGGGGTAGATTTAAAGAATCATACTAAGGAAGAATCTTACTCATTCGGGTTCAACCCCTTATCAGATGCTTGAAATCCATCTAGTCATAAAAAAGACTTATTATCATGCATCTTCATTTTCCTATGACAGTCCCTGTTTGTACCTATTATCCCAGAGTAATTACTAATAGTGCCCCTCTTTCGATCTCAGGTGTCCAGATTGGATGATAAATTTCATTGCAACCCTATTGGTAAGTGACTTTGTTTAAGCACCTCTAGGGTTTGGAAATTCACCTACATAGTTGTTGGAGCTGATCTGAAAGCTCTTTGGCGAATCATGACTTTCATTTTTGATATCCAAGTGGATCTTAAAAACACAAAAATGTGAAGTCTTGTCTTATCTAGCAGGTAGTAAAACTAGGACAAGATTACCCTTAATATGTGTCATGAATGCAGGAAGGGTCACTGGAGGATTTTAGGGGGTAATTTAGTGATGCCATCAATCTATGAAGTAAAACTGCAGCAGATAGCAGATAGCCTGTTGCAAACCATCCACCCTGTCCTGAATCCTGATTCATGGGATCATGAGGCTAAAATGTAGCTGGATTAGGAGTCGGGACGTTTTGATCCTGACTTCACCCTAATTCTATTTATACTCCTCATAATCTGTTCGTGTAACTTCTCTAACCACAATTTTCTCATTCGTAAAGTGGGAGTAGCTTTTGTGGTGGTTGTGAGCTCAAATGAGATAACAGGTATGAAATTAATGCAAGGGATTGTTTGTTTCTATAAAGAGTGGGAAATCTCATAGGGATTTCTTCCATTTCAAAGAAGAGTTTCTAAAGAGTTTTTTTTTTTTTTTAATCGGCCCTCTAGGCAGTCATAAGAGAAAAAAATCTGTAAATAATGCAGACTCTTAAATAATAAACCAAAATTGAAAGTAATGTGGTAGTATAGAGGAGGAAAATACTGTTTCTTATTTGAATGAGGAAGTAATGAACAAATTCAGCCAATCCTTTTCAACTGTTAATTATTTGGCTCGGGCTTCAGGTAGACTGCTGGCATGTGCTCCTACCTTAGCAAACAGGAGAACAAGCATCCTTCCTGTGGTGATCACGTGCTTAAACCTTTTTGCCAACTGCTGTTAGGTGCATCAGCTTAGGATAATTATCCTCAAACCAAAATTGTTGTTTTTGGTAGAAGTAAGTTGGCATTCAGGTGGATAACTCTAAACTATACTCAAGAGATGGTTTCGTTTTCTGTGGGAGCATTTTGTGACGAGTTAATCCCCAAAGCAGCCCCACTGCATGCAGGGCCTGCTTAAAAGTTAATGTCCTGCCTTTATAGTGTTACAGCTCCCTTATGGTAGAGCCAGTCAGTAATTCCCACCCTCAGAATCCACTAGGTCAGGGTCATCTCTTCTGTGCTTTTGGTGCCAAATGTTGAGCTTTCAGTTAAATATTTCAAGCAATTGAACTGGTCTGAGGCTGTTTTCGGATAAGGTCTTAGCCCAACTTAATGCTTATATCCCACTTCTGTGTAAAGATGTACTGGCTTTAGACACAACGATGCTACTAGTCAAGTTTGTTAATTAAAAAACAAAAAGCAAAACAGCTTTCTCACCTATGTGGTTTTTTTTAAAGCATGTGAATCTCCTTTCAACAATTTCATCTTTTCATGCATCAGACACTGAATGGAAATCTCAAATGCATATTATCTGCTATGTGTTTGAACTCATGGATGTTTAAGCAAAATTACCTAAGAGATAAATAATCATTGGTTCCTATAAATTCACATTCAGTGACCCTGACCTACATTGTATTAGGTCCTGGGAAGAAAGTCTGCTAAGAGGTGGTCCTGCTAGAGAGGAGTTCACATCTAGGTATAAATGGAACCCAGGTAACATCTTTAGGTTATTCTGCTCTTTGAGGTCTCTGAAAGATTGGCCTGAACCCCTGTTCCATAAATACCCTTTATAATATTATTGTACATTCCCAAGGGTTTATGTTCTTGGAGCCGCCTCTGGCTTGGACTTTACATCCTTTTTTTGAATTCTTATTTTCCAGTCTCTACTTTTTTTTTTTTTTTTTTTTTTTTGCGGTACGCGGGCCTCTCACTGTTGTGGCCTCTCCCGTTGCGGAGCACAGGCTCCGGACGCACAGGCTCAGCGGCCATGGCTCACGGGCCCAGCCACTCCGCGGCATGTGGGATCTTCCCGGACCGGGGCACGAACCCGTGTCCCCTGCATCGGCAGGCGGACTCTCAACCACTGCACCACCAGGGAAGCCCCAGTCTCTACTTTTTGAAATGTCCTTTCTCTCCTTGATTTAACCCCTCTCAAAGCTACCAGGACCATAGCGATGGTTTTGCGGGTCACCAGGGAGAGGTTAGTAAGTATATCACATACCAAATAACTTAAATGAGCATTTTAGGCCTTCTATGGAGTCCTTTTAGCAACGCTGCCACTTGGTAGTGTCCCTGCAATCCTGGCCTCTTCCCATTGGCTGGCTCCTCTTCCTGTCTCTTGTGTCATCTTACCGTTTTCTTCCCGCATTAGATTTAATCCTATCACCTCCTTATGAAATATATCTGGAATCTGACTAGTCTAAGCTATCACCTTCTCTCACCTAAATTTTTGCAATAGCTTTGTAACCTCAGGCTACTGTGAATCAGAATATTATCCTTTAAAAATGTAAAATAGATCCCATCACTCCTCAGAACCCTTTTGTGGTTTTCTACCTCACTTCATAAAATCCCAAGTCTTCATCAGGCCTTCCAGATCTATAAGAAAATCACTCTGATATCATGTCTACTGTTTTTACCCCAGCAGGCTGGTTTCTGTTTTTCTTTAAACGTGGAGCACACTTCTGCCTCAGGGCCTTTGCACTTGTCAACTATGCCTGGAACACTCTTTCCCCAGTATCCCATTCCATTCAGGTCTCTCTTCCAATGTCATTTTTTCAGTTAGGACATTTTCTAATCTCCTTCCTTATCTTACTTTCATCATGACATTTATCATTATCTGATATACTATATAATTTACTTCTCTATCCTCTTCTCTCCAGACCACTGGTTCGAAAACTATAGTATGTGTCAATCAGCTGGAGTGCTTGTCAAAGCACGTATTCCTGTGCCTCACTCCCAGAGTCTCCGATTCAGTGATCTGGACTGGGGCTTGAGAATTTGCGTTTCTAACAAGTTCCCAGCAACACTGATGCTGCTGATTTGTGAATCACGCTTGAGAATCAGTGCACTAGAGCTACTCTGTCCAATACAGTGGCCACTCACCACATGTGTGTTTAAACTATTTAAATTTAAGTGAAATGAAAAATCCAGTTTGTTAGTCCACTAGCTCAATGTATTTCACATGCTCAGTAGCTACATGCAGTGAGTGGCCACAGTATTGGACAGGACAGATACAGAGCATTTCTATCATTGCAGAAAGTTCTATTGGACAGCCCTGCTCTAGAACATAAACTACATGAAGATGGATTTCTTTTTGGTTCCCCCTTTTCCCCCCGCCCAGAATTGTATTCTCATATTTATATAGCTGGTCCACTTGGGCTTACTTAGTGTAAGGAATAAGGTAGATACATAGCTTTTTTTTTCCATCAGATTTTTCCCAATACCAGTTATTGAACGTTCAGTTCTTTCCCCAGAAATTTGAAATATCATTATCATAGGCAGTATTAAATCCCCATCTGTATTTTTGTCTGTTAGAGAACTTTCTGGTCTTTTGCATTTATCTGCCTGGGAATAGGAATATTTTCCAGACAAAATTGGCTTCTGGAATTATTGAATAAAAAGTTGAACCTGTAATTATAGAATGAGAGAATAAGGTTATAAAGAAGATCTGTAACTTTTACTTGCCTTTCCAAGAGTTGTTTGTTAGAAAACATTTAGGCAGTGAGTTCAAAGGTTCTAGTCAGCATGCATCATTTTTGCTACAAAAAAAAAGTATAGTGTAGTATACTATATATACTATAGTGTGCAAAGATTATAGCTGACCATATTGACTAAAGGAATAGGCCATAATTATAATATTCTTGGCCCATTATCCATCACCTTTATTAAATTAGAAAATTTATATATCACAGATAGAAATACAGTAATTCATTAAGGCATATCAGAAGGTTTAAATAAGAGTGTCAAATTGTTATTATCTTAAAAAAAATTTAAAGTATCTTTTTCCTTAAAGGTTTATATGTTTGTACATAAAGGGATGAAAAAATGGTAGCACAAAAATAGGGATTAACAAAACAAAAACAAAACTTTAATCACTATTTTTGTCTTGTTAACTTTTAGTGTATATTTCCGGCAGAGATTCTAAAGAACTGTACATTTAAGAAGTAAAAGATGTTTGAAGTGTAAAGTTTAGAATTTTTACATGAATTAGTTGGCACATTTATATATAGAGAGAAAGAGAAATATAATCTGAACATATCACCATTTACTCATAGACCACAGTGGACAGCTCTCCATTTAGTTGGCAGTGAAAATTCTCTCCTCTTCCAGCTTAACTGTATTTATAATTATATTGTATTTTTCTAGGCATTACCTAATCCTTCTTAAGTTTATTTACTATCAGGGAAAGAAGTACCATTTTCCAAATCTAGAATTGGTACGTAGCATCAAATTGCTATCATAGAGTACTATGTTATGAAAAAATGAACTTCAACAATACCATTATGCTAGTTTTTCTCTCAATGAAATTAAATATGTACTATCCAAAGCCAAAATTTGGGCAATTATAGAAAATTTATTTATGAACATATTAGATAGCTCAAGAGAAGGACATAAAACTCCTAAATATTACTGTTCAAGCATTTAATAAAGATATAGAAAAAGATTAAAAGTTTTGGGAAGATGGAATTATGAAGTTGCCTGAAAAATGGTAGAAGGTAGTGGAACAAAAGGATGAATACGTTGTTCAATAAAGTTCTTGGTGAAAACGAAAAAAAAAAAAGATATAGGAAATGTATTTTGGTTATTTTTTTTTTAACATCTTTATTGGAGTATAACTGTTTTACAATAGTGTGTTAGTTTCTCCTTTACAACAAAGTGAATCAGTTCTACATATACATATGTTCCCATATCTCTTCCCTCTTGTGTCTCCCTCCCT
>NC_041215.1:70650872-70679622 GCF_002837175.3 Physeter macrocephalus | reverse complement strand
AGATTGCTTTTGCTATTTGGGGTCTTTTGTGTTTCCATACAAATTGTGAAATTTTTTTTTCTAGTTCTGTAAAAAATGCTAGTGGTAGTTTGATAGGGATTGCATTGAATCTGTAGATTGCTTTGGGTAGTAGAGTCATTTTCACAATGTTGATTCTTCCAATCCAAGAACATGGTATATTTCTCCACCTATTTGTATCATCTTTAATTTCTTTCATCAGTGTCTTATAGTTTTCTGCATACAAGTTTTTTGTCTCCTTAGGTAGGTTTATTCCTAGATATTTTATTCTTTTTGTTGCCGTGGTAAATGGGAGTGTTTTCTTAATTTCACTCTCAGATTTTTCATCATTAGTGTATAAGAATGCCAGAGATTTCTGTGCATTAATTTTGTATCCTGCTACTTTACCAAATTCATTGATTAGCTCTAGTAGTTTTCTGGTAGCATCCTTAGGATTCTCTATGTATAATATCATGTCATCTGCAAATAGTGACAGCTTTACTTCTTCTTTTCCTATTTGGATTCCTTTTATTTCTTTTTCTTCTCTGATTGCTGTGGCTAGAACTTCCAAAACTATGTTGAATAAGAGTGGTGAGAGTGGGCAATGTATTTTGGTTATTGAAACATATTCCAGAGAACATTTTTTTACTGAGGGACTTAGTCTTTTATTTATTTATTTTTCTTGGTATATGTATGATGGGTACAACTTGTATGTGGGAGAGAGAAGGGAGGTGAGTGTACTCTTATGAAATACACCTCTTTTTCCCAAAGCAAATGGAATGGCTTCAGGATGGGCAACAACCATAGAAGGTGAGGGTGAGGTAGAGTCTGAATCCAGGGGATGGTTTGAAAATCTATATAAAGTGTTTGACCTCAAGACCACACAGTTTGAAAATCTATATAAAGTGTTTGAACTCAAGACCACACAGTGCCAGACAACTAATCCTTCCCCAGCAGGATACTGTCTGTCTGAAAATGTTGAACCAGAGAGGCTACATACCTCGGAGTTCCACTTAGGAGACTGGGAATGAGGTGCATGTGAAAACAGATTACTAAATTAAAAATAGCATGCTGAACAGTGAGATTTTTAGCCTCATTTCCCTGTCAACTTTCTAAAAAACTGGTAGCTGGGTTCATATATCTACTCAAGAAATTGGAGAATTATTTTTTATTGATAGTTATACCTCCCATTGGAAAAAAAAAAAAATAGCTGGCCGCCTGATTACCCTCAAATGAAGCCCATCAACCTATATACCTAAATAGGACTTTTACACAGTGTTTTAGTGCCTCAGTCTTAAATACAATCTAATAGCTTAGGATCTTCAGATGTTTGAGGAAAGCACATAATACAAAAGACTTTTTGGTGTGCTTTCCTTAAAGGCTGACAATTAAGAAAGAATTAGAGCAGAAACTAACACACCATTGTAAAGCAATTATACTACAATAAAGATGTTAAAAATAAAAAAGAAAAGAAAAAAAAAAGAATTGGAGACCACACTGTTCTGTTGATGCTGTGAATGGAAACAAAAGTCTGTGTCAACAGTTGGAGTCTGTGGAAAGGGAAGCAAAAAATTAAGATGTGTCTCTGAATCTCAAGTTGGATTAACAATTCCCTATAGAGATAGGTTATGTATTACCATTAGTGTTTAACAATCACTATTTAAAATTATCTCATACATTTACTTGGTTATTTTTTCATTGTCTAGCACAAGAGTCCATTAACTTTTTCTGTCAAGAACCAGATAGTAAAAATATTAGGTTTTGTGGGCTGTACAGTTTTAGTCACATCTACTCAAATCTGCCATTGTAACACAAAAGTAGCCCTAGATATTATGTAAACAAATGAGCATGGCTGTGTGCCAGTAAACCTTTATTTACAAAAAACAGGCTGTGGGCCCACTTTGACCTGCAGACTGTAGTTTGCTGACATTTGGTCTAGTCCATCTAGCAGAGTATTAGATCTATGAGAGAAGGTATGCCATAACAGTTGTACCATGTCTCCAGTGCCTAGAAAATATTAAATGCTGTTTGAATGAATTAAGAGATCTGTACGACACTCTTCTTTAGGATTTGTGGGCTTCCTCACGTAGATTCTTTCTATGCTTTCTAAAGCCCAAAGGATGATAATACTTTATGCTTATGAGAACTAGTTTATAAGCTAAAGATTGCTCATATTCCAAATGACATTGTAAAGGAGCATCTGCTAAACCAAGTGACTGCTTTTGGATAAGGAAGGGCTTTTCCTTCTACTGAAATCTATGATATGAAGACAATTTGGCAGATAAAATATACAGAATTTTAAAACCAACACAAGGATCCAAGCTCTCTTGAATACTATTCAGAAGTTTTAAACTATTATAATTTTGTCTGCTTAAATATCTTGTAGTTAGATTTTTAAGCTGCTTTTACAAATAGTATTTTGCAGCCTTGTTTTATCTACTGAAGACAAGAGGCCCTAGGAAAAATGCTTGAAACAGTAAATTTAACAGTTAATGAAATTGTTCTATGATCAGCATTACTCTTGTTTTACAGTAAACCTATGATGGACTTGTTGATATTCCTCTGTGCACAGTATCACTTAAATCCATCAAGTCACACAATTGACCTGCTGTCAGCTGAAAAGAACCCCATTAAATTTAAGCCAAACACACCAATAGGAATGTTGGAGGTTGAAAAAGTAATTTTAAAGCCAAAAATTTTGGATAAGAAAAAACCTACACCTATAATACCAGAGGTAAGATTTTCACTGTAGATTTTGGTATCTCACAGCTAAAATACTAAGTTGATTTTTTTAGTCATTATCTGCAGCTCATTGCAAATGAAATAAAATTGCCTTTCCTGGTCAGATTCGACATAAACCTGGCTATTGTGTTTTCCTGGGCCACTTTGTTTAGGATTCACTTAGTTGTTTATCCTTGGATTAACTAGAATTTGGGGAATACTAGAGATTTTAGATGCTCTAAAGTGATCTATATGACAGTATCAGAATCTGACAATTATGAAAGATCTATATTTTAAGCTACTCTTTTAAAAAGTGTTTATATTAAAAAAAGGTTTTATACTCAATACAAATTCCTTTTAGAATTTATTAAAATAATTTTTGGCTTCTCTGTACTTGGTAAGCCGTAGTTGTAAGTTATTTAAATTATTGTTAATTTGAGCTACATGATGGCTCAGTTTGCTGTGATGTATGAATTTTAAGCAAAAATTTTTAACCACAGTGATTCTAATATCAATTCTCCTTTATAAAATTGTTCTTTTTCTGTAAGCAAAAGGGGTAGAAGTTTATGGGTTTCTAGAAATACTCGTTCATTAGGAATGATATTAACTATTTTTAACTTCACAAAATATATAAAGGTTTACATATTAAATTAGTAGTGCATTTACATATGACTTGAGTAATACATTCCCATATTTTCTTCAAAAAATTAACTTTTGGGCTTCCCTGGTGGCGCAGTGGTTGAGAATCTGCCTGCTAATGCAGGGGACACAGGTTCGGGCCCTGGTCTGGGAAGATCCCACATGCTGCGGAGCAACTGGGCCCGTGAGCCACAACTACTGAGCCTGCGCGTCTGGAGCCTCTGCTCCGCAACAAGAGAGGCCGCGATACTGAGAGGCCCGCGCACCGCGATGAAGAGTGGCCCCCGCCTGCCACAACTAGAGAAAGCCCTTGCACAGAAACGAAGACCCAGCACAGCCAAAAATTAAAATAAATAAATTAAATAAATAAATTAAAATTATTAAAAAAATTAACTTTTTTTGGACAATACTAAAACATTTGCTTTCTATAAAATATGAATATTAAATATTCACCAGGATATTGGGCTATTTTCTAGCAAGATATACATGCTATTTATCTAAATGGAAATAGTATTATTTATGCTATAACATGGGACTATATATGGTGCTTTAGTTTTATGAATACATGTTAAACTTTGAAGATCTGCAATCTGTAGGTTTCACTTAAGATGGTCACATGTTTCTAAATTCCATTTACATATAGAATTTAATTCAGTTTCATTAAAATGTGGAGATGCTTAAAATCTCAATAATTTTGAATTACCAGTATTAAATATTTAAATGAGGACTATTATAATATTATTTACTAATATATTAAAATTAACCAAAGTAGTAATAATAATAGTGACAACAACAATAGGTAGTCACAATAGTTAACGTTTACTTATTGATAATTTACAATGTGCCAGACACTGTGTTAAGCTCTTTATAATGGATTAACTCATTTATCTTACCTCAAATAAGAGTTCAAAAATGTTAATGTCTTAATTAAAATATCCCTTTTTTTTCATTGAGACAACTGACCATTAGATAAATATTTCTCAACTAAAAAAAATAGAATAAAACATATGTAATTCTATTATCATGTATGTTTGCTAATTTTAAAGTAAATATTATATGGAATAAAGCAAAAACATCTGTAGGACTAGATATGAGGCTTTTATGTTTCTTTTTGGATTTAAATCTACTTAATAATTTACAAGAGTTATGAATTTAATCTAGATTACTTAATAAGCAAACTATTTCTAAGAATCTGGTTTGGATTTAGGAAGTCACATTAATCAAAAAGAAAATTTTACAACAAAGTAGAAAAATACTGTTTATTGTACCAATATATAATTGTAGATTATCTCATTGTTCTAGATGTCATTGTAGAAAGTTTGTTTCAGTAAATCATGGTATAACTCTGGCTTTAATCTGTGTTTCAGAAAACTGTGAGAGTAGTGATCAATTTTAAGAAAACGCAGAAGACGATAGTGAGAGTTAGCCCACATGCACCACTTGAAGAACTTGCGCCTGTTATATGCAGCAAATGTGAGTTTGATCCATTACATACACTATTATTGAAGGACTATCAGTCTCAGGAGCCCCTCGACTTGACAAAATCTCTTAATGAGCTGGGACTAAGAGAATTATATGCCATGGATATCAGCAGAGGTAAGTAGACTTTTCATGTTATTCATTTGGTGCATATATGTGCATGTTTTGTGTTTATGTATGTGTTCTCAAGTTCATAATGGCATGTTAATGGATCCTGTAGTAAAGTCAATACATGTCACTGGGAATAAGAAGAGAAAACTAAATGTAGTAAAATTTAACTTGAGTTCAGTTATTCAAATTGGAATAAAAACACGTCTTTCTTAGCTGTCATCCACATTTTACACTTTTCCATCTACCTATGAATATTTGGGCTGTAATTTAACTTAATTCTTTGTGGTTTTAAGATTTAAACAGAAAATTAAAGTTTACATGTAAAGTCATTGTTGTTCTAAAGAAGTGTGAATTACAATAGACTCACCATGGATTTGTCTGAGTCTTAATTATCTTTTAAATTTCGGAGTTTCTTGACAAATTTTTTTCTAAGTTCACCCAAAATCAACTGGCTTATAAAATGAATCAGTCTACTTACAAAAATGTTCTAAATAGGAATAGCTTGGAGTGTAAATCTATAGAAATAATGTATTAAAATTTGGAGATTTTAGATAACATTGGTTTCTATGATGTCTGATAGATAGATGCAAGTTTATTCAACACAAATCTGTTTTATTAGGAGAAATAAAAGTTTAGTGAAGAATGATTACTTACATCTTCTGTGTATTGAGAACTTCAAACTTTATCCTGAGATTGTGGCTTTAAATAATCCATAGATGACTATTTCAACTCAGTGATGTTTTATACTTGAACAAACATTATCTTTTCAGTCAATTTACCCTCTTTTACCCCCTCCTTCTGTAGCCACTTCTGTTACTGCCTTCAATAAGTCATCTTTACAAGGTAAGACACATGAATCAGTAGAAACAGACTATAATATGAAATCTCTATTTCTATTGGGTCAATTGAAAACAAGCTGCTAATTTTACCTGTTTTCTTATCATTACTAATATGTACATTCTGTAAAAGATTTTAATTTAGAAAATCTTTGGTTTTTATTTCCTGAAAAATAGTTTAAAGCCCCCTAACTTGATTTCTGAATTTAATTTCAGTAATTACATTTAAATAATTGTTTGAAAATTAATATCATCTTAATAAGAAAAACATATTCTTGACTCTCAGACAAAAAATGATGTTGCTACGATTTTTATTGTGTACATATACTGATAACTTGGTGGTTCCATGGAAGAGTCTCAGATTATTTCTTTTGAAACAGTTATTCAGAATAATAAGGGTATATTCATCATGGGAAATATTTGCAACCATTAAATTGTTTGTGAATATTTTGTAATAACATGGAAAGTGCTTATGCTAAAATCAGCTTTTAAAGCTTTTTAAATGTTTTTAAATGTTTAATACAGTATGTTTTTAAATGAAATTTCTGAAAAGAAATACATAAAAATTTTAAGAGTTGATACCTTTAGGTGGTAGGGCTATGGGTGAATTTTTTTCATCCTCCTTTTCTTTATTTTTTTTGAAAGTTTTTATTTTATTTCAAAAAATTTTTGATTTACAAGGTTGTGTTAGTTTCAGGTGTACAGCAAAGTGAATCAGTTATACATATATCCAACTCTTTTTTAGATTCTTGTCCCATATAGGTCATTACAGAGTATTGAGTAGAGTTCCCTGTGCTATACAGTAGGTCTATTTTATATATATCCTTCTTTTCTTTATAGTATAGAATTTTTTAATGGAATGTATTACTTTCATAGAGGAAAAATTTATTAAAAATTAGCCATTAATAATAAAGTCTGGAAATCTGTTTCCCCATTAAAAAAGGATAGGCTGAGATAATTGATTACTATAATAATTACCCCCTACTAAAAAAAACTTAATAAAGTGTACACATTATACATTATTGGATTATTGGAATCTTCTTTCTTTACCACTTCCAATTTTTTTAATAACACAATGAGCCTCTCAATTCCAAGAATTAAGCCCACATCAGTAATAGTGTGATTATTTATTTTTAGTGGCTGTCATGAAGACTAGCCTAATCAAAGGAGTTGAAAATTCTTGTGTTTGTAAAGTGTATACTGGCTAATAATCAGAAGATAGGCATGTTAATTCTGATACTACATTAGCTTTCAAGCTCATTGGCAAACTGATAGGGCAAATGGCTTTATTTGTGCGGATCTCACCTTCCACTTCTATAATAATCTAGAGGTAGGAAAAAGTGTCCTCTGGTTCTTCTAGCAACAGCATTCTTTTACTTGTACTTGGCTTTTGCTTCTAACTTTGCCAGTCTCTACATACATAATCAAAAGCAAATTCCATAATCTTGTTGGCCTCAGTTTGAAGGCGTTGAATGCACTGATTTCTAATATCCCCTCCAGCTAAAAAAAGTATGTGGTTTATGCAGAATATTAAATGTTGTGAACATAATCTTAAGAGATTGTAATAGGAAAATGTAAAAAAAGCTCTTTTTACAGTGTCAAAATCTACAGGGTCAATCCAAATGTTGTAAATGCTCCTGCCTCCTTATTTTGTCCAATATTATCAGAAGGCTTAGAACTTTGTGTGCAATTATTTACAGCCTCTCTTTGGGAAATAGGAAACTACAGTATTTGAGTTGCTTTTCTAAGTAAGCTCAACTCCTTGTCTTAGTGTTTAACTCTGACTTCTAGCGATCCCTGAAAGTGAGCTTTAGGTGAAGACTTAGGAGTTAACCAGAGTAGAGGATGCCCAGATGCCTGCAAATTGCTTTACCAAAAATAACTACATGAGTACTCTGGTTATAGTTATTGCACTGCACCACCATGTGAACTTTCTGTTTACTGTCCCAACTAAGTTTAATTGTATATCTACATTCAGTTAGTGGAGGAGTCTATCTTAAAATGAAATAGTAGCATTTCTTAAAAAAAAAAGTCAGAGGTATTACACATCATCTTTAAATGGATACTGGATTCAGTTCTACTATTTAATGTCTGTTTTTCTTGGTTCAAGTTATTCAGACTCTCTAGTCACCATCACCAAGGCCTCAGATGTGTAATGATATAGTACCATCTGCTTCCAATTCTTTACATTCCCTAACTTATAAAAAGGAATCAGAATAATAACTTGTGACACCACCTCACAGGATTGTTCTAAAGAGTGAGTTAGGCATGTGAAAAAATCTTTAACCAACGAAGTGCTGTCCACATGTCTATTATTATTAATTGTTAGCATTGTATAGCATGCATAGTGCTTATTTAATATTTGAAGTGTCAGATTTATGAAGTTTTAATCTGTGAAATATAGTTCTCCTTTAGTGTCTTATTGAGGAAAATTGCATTAATGTATTTATTGGTGTTAACTATGTTTGCTTCCATAGAATAACTCCTACTTTGTCATAATTTATTTAATTTTTTAAACATTTCCTTTAAATAAAAAGACTAGGGCTTCCCTGGTGGCGCAGTGGTTGAGAGTCCGCCTGCCGATGCAGGAGACACGGGTTCGTGCCCCGGTCCGGGAAGATCCCACATGCCGCGCAGCGGCTGGGCCCGTGAGCAATGGCCGCTGAGCCTGCGCGTCCGGAGCCTGTGCTCCGCAAAAGGGAGAGGCCACAACAGTGAGAGGCCCGCGTACCGCAAAAAAAAAAAAAAAAAAAAAAAAAGACTATACATTTACTCCTAAGAAAGGGCTATGTATTTGAGACTTTACATTGAGCTGTAAGTTCAGCTACAGATATATCCCACAAATATCAATATATAGTACTTTGTCTCCAGTGTCACTGAAATTATACCGTGGTTTACCATAAAACCCATATGTGTTTCATAGGAGAAATGTTTTTAAAATTTATAAATCCCCACTCCTGTGTCTCTCTCTCTTTCTTTAAAATTTGCAACTTATCTGTTGAAGAAACCAGGTCATTTGTCTTATGGTGTTTCCCACATTCAGAATTTTGCTGATTGCATCCTGTGGTGCCACTTAACATGTTTCTTTATCCTCTGCTTCCTGTAAATTGATTGTTAAATCTAGAGACTTGATCAGATTTGGGTGAGATATTTTTGGTAAGAATATTTCATGGATAGTATTGTGTATTTCCATTAACAGACCTGTAATAACAAGTTATCTTTTTTTGATGTTAGCCGTCAATAATCTTCGCTTATGTCTTTTTTTTTTAACTGAAGTATAGTTGATTTACAATGTTGTGTTAATATCTGCTGTACAGCAAAGTGATTCAGTTATACATATACATACATTCTTTTTTATATTCTTTTCCATTATGGTTTATCACAAGATATTAAATATAGTTCCCTGTGCTCTACAATGGGACCTTATTGTTTATCCATTCTATATATAATAGTTTGCATCTACTGACTCCAAACTCCCACTCCATCCCTCCCCCTCCCCACCCCCATCTCGGCAACCACAAGTCTGTTCTCTATGTCTGTGAGGCTGCTTCTGTTTCATAGGTGGAATCATTTGTGTCATATTTTAGATTCCACATATAAGTGATATCATATGGTATTTGTCTCTCTCTTCCTCACTTACTTCACTTAGTATGATAATCTCTAGGTCCATCCATGTTGCTGCAAATGGCATTGTTTCATTCTTTTTATGGTTGAGTAGTATTCCATCGTATATATGTACCACATCTTCTTTATCCGTTCATCTGTTGATGGACATTTAAGTTGTTTGCATCTTTTGGCTATTGTGAATAGTGCTGCTGAGAACATCATTGCCAATGTCTTGGTTAATTAGGAGTTAGAAAATAAATATAATCTGTTACAAATATTTCTTTAATTATCAGTTGAGATATTTCTAAAAAAGATTTCCCTATGTCAGCTATTTGTCTACCTAGATAGAGTTCATTCAGAAAAGACAGGATAAAAGTGTGATTCTTTCCCTTAATCAATTTTTAAAACAATGGACAATGAGAATCAGTTATTTTTTTAGTATCATTATGAATTCATGGAATTAAACATATGTGCTATGTTTCAATTTGTTGAGATATTCTTATGATGCCCAAATTGTCCTGACTTTGGCCAGGAGAAACCGTACAACATTGGCTCCTGAGACGGTTCCTTTTAGTGGGAAATGGTATTTAGAGACAGTCTGAGCAAGGGTGACTCAGCACTACTGGGTTTGTCATTGTTTTTGGCCCTTTCAGTTGACTTTAGGAAACACTTTTTAGAAAATGAAATATTACCTATACAACTTTGAGGTTTGACGTTTGCCATTCTGCTTAAATTGTGGTTTAATTTCGGCACTGTTGACATTTTGGGCCAGATAATTCTTTGTTCTGGGGCGCTGTCTTGTGCACTGTAGTTTGTTTAGCAGCATCCCTAGCCTGTACCCAGTATATGCCAGTAGCACATTCTCTTCACCCTTCTCCCAGTTGTGACAACCGAAATTGTCCCTAGGCTTTGTTAAACGTCTTTGGCGGGATGTGCGTGTGTGCGCGCGCAAAATCACCACCAGTTCAGAACCACTGGATTAAAGAAATAAAGTTTTTAAAACATTTAACAGAGTGCTGAGTAATTATAATGAATCATGTTTTGGAGAATTAAATATTTCAGAATAGTTTAGCTCCGAGACAAAATATATAATTCAAAATCAACAAAGGGACAAACTGTATGATAGCAACTTCATATCTCATTTAATTCGAAGTGTCCTTTTTACTTCTGAAATGTTGGTAGTTATGAATGAAACACAGACTCTTGAGTCGCTTCAGTTTCCTCTGCTGTGGAACAGGAACAATAATACTAAATTTGCTTGTTGCTTTGAGAATTAAAATATGAGGTGCTGAGCAGAGTGCGTGGTTCATAGTAGAGCATAATTAGTAGCTTTTATCATTAGATAAAGTTATCAAGGGAAAGTAATTGAGGGATAGTTCACCTCGGAGGTGAACATATAACCCCTCAAGCAAAATTAAGGTGCTTTTCTTCTATTTTAGAGTCCTGCCAAATACCACAAAACCTAGACCTTATGAAGGATAAAGAAAATAAAGGGTTTTTCAGCCTTTTTCAACGCAGTAAGAAAAAGCGGGAGCAAGTATGTATTTTCTTATGTAGTATTTTATAAGATTCTTCTACTCTGTTTTTAAGTGCACTTGCTTTTCATCTTGGAATTACCTGTAGATTTTGCTTCTTCTTTGTTTATTAGACCGCCAGTGCCCCTGCAACTCCTCTAGTAAGTAAGCATCGTCCAGCTTTTACGAGGAGCAATACCATTACCAAACAGTATATTTCAAACACCCTGCCATCGGATGCACCCAAGAAGAGGCGTGCTCCACTGCCTCCAATGCCAGGGTCTCAGAGAGCCCCCCAGGACCTTGCTCACATCCAGGAGAGGCCAGCTTCTTGTGTGGTGAAATCCACAAGTCTGGATGAAACAGAGGAGGTATGTAAATTTTTGTTTTTTATTTTTAGGATGGGGCAGGGGACCACCCATTTTTCCTCTTAACTAACTTGTCCTTTTCCACATAGGCTGCTAATAGTAGCAGTTACTAATATATAATAAGATGAATAACTAGTTACTAATTGCTGTGAAGAGATTCTATATGTAGAGCTCTGCAATGCAGTAAAAAATAAATATGTCAGTTTTAAGTAGCTTTTATATACAAGCAAATAAATCATCCATAAACCTTAAAGCCCTGGTTTATTAAGGCCCAACTGGAGGTTCTTGCTATACAAGAAATTGTCCCTAGGCTTTGTTAAACGTCTTTGGTGGGATGTGCGTGTGTGTGCGCACAAAATCACCACCAGTTCAGAACCACTGGATTAAAGAAATAAAGTTTTTAAAACATTTAACAGAGTGCTGAGTAATTATAATGAATCATGTTTTGGAGAATTAAATATTTCAGAATAGTTTAGCTCTGAGACAAAATATATAATTCAAAATCAACAAAGGGACAAACTGTATGATAGTAACTTCATATCTCATTTAATTCGAAGTGTCCTTTTTACTTCTGAAATGTTGCTTTTTGTTTTTTAAACAGCAACAAATATTTATGTTGCATTCGTGGGTTTCTAACTAGATATAGTCAGGTGTTGACCTGACTCTGAGATTCTCGGGGGGGGGAAATCCTTGTGTCTGCCTGATACATAAATACTCTATAATAAAAAAGAGTCTTTATATAGCATATATTGTAGTTACTATCATATACTTTTATGTTCAAGGCACTGTTCTAGGTGTACCTTTTTCTCAAACATTCTCACTATTGCTCTCTTTAATCCCAAATTTTCCTGGAGCATGCTGTTTTGTAGAAATCCATTTGCAAACAAGTTTTCATGCCTATGAAGTCTGTACATTCCTTGCTTTTATTCAGGTGAATTACAAGCGAAGTTTTAAGTAAATGTGATTGAACATGAGACCATATATTTTGTCGCTTGTAATCAAATGATTTAAGTAACTCTGAGAGCAAATTTTATTTTGAGGTATTTGAGAAACCGAGAAGTTTTCTTGTATCTAGTTGAAGGGTTTTATTTCCCCCTTGGAAGCTTAGTAAATTCAATGCTCAAGTAAATGAACACTTCTCAACCAACTAATAAACAGTTCTGTACTTCCTTAACCTTAGAAAAATTTTAACTATAGTTTTTCAGTAATTGATAAGCTCTCATATGTGTCTTTAGAAAGTAACAACTGGATTAGATAGAAATGAGCATAAAAATGTTGGAACTCGGTAGTTATTTGGAAAATCATCTATTAAACTGTCTTCTTATTTCTGTAAGACTCTCTTGTCTAATGGTTGTGGTATGAAGTCTCACCTTGCCCATCAGGAGGATAATTATTTTTTCAAATGATAGAATCATTTACTGCAGAATTTTCCAGGGTAACTGCTTGGTAGTTGGAGTCAGCCTTAAAAAGCATGTGGGAGTGCCATAGTCAGGCAAGAGGAATCCCGTTTAAAGATGCAGTGAATGTCAGGGCTGTGGCAAGTCTGGGCATGCGCAAGAAACAAAGCTTGAGCGAGGCAGGGACCAAATCAGGGTCCCAGAGACCTCATTTTGTGGCCATAACTAGTTTTCATTTCTTCATAGTGAATCATTTAAAAGGTAGCACTTTCAGGATTGTTTTATATTTTTAATTACCATAAAACTGCACTGTAAGAGTATAACTTATCATACTCATGAGTGGTTACCAAAGTCTGTCTTTTTCTATATAGAAATACATCTTAGCCCCTGCTCACAAACCTTTATTCCAGATGACTTCAATCTATTCCAGTAAATGTCCTTTGTGTTGGGAGCCTGAAGAGGTCTACGTTGTCCTTCTAACATTCAGCTTCTTAAAATTCTAGGCCATGCTACCAGTGACCTAGACAAAAGCCATTTCTTTTGATTCTCACTCTCTGCTCTATGACCAGTTGATGCCCCCATGTTAAGGACTAAATTTTTTTTTTTTAGTATGTTGCCTTTGGCAAACTAGATATCTTTATATAATTTTCTAATTATTCTTTCCTTTGATTTGGACATCTGGATAGTTCTTTGATGTATTGTTTAGTAGGACCTGGAATTATTTGTTTATCCCTAGTGAAGCTGAAGAACCACTTTTTAAAATTTATTCATTACAAAAATTTGTAACAATTAAGCTGTGGTTCTGTGTGTGATTGTGTGTGTGGGGGTATGTGTACATGTACATGCTCATATGAATTCTTCCCTTCCCAGGCATCCCAGCACTTATTTTCTTAAGTTCTTTGCCATATTTGATGGAATAGATCACCCTTTTGTCTTGACTTTTCTTTCTTCCTCTTTTTTTTTGGTCTGTGCCGTGTGGCATATGGGATCTTAGTTCCCCGACCAGGGATCGAACCTGTGCCCCCTACAGTAGAAGCATGGAGTCTTAACCAATGGACCGCCAGGGAAGTCCTTTCTCTCTTCCTTGGTCCTAATTCTCTTCTTATATCTCAGCTCTCTTCTATTTTTTTTGCCACCACTTCCTTTACCCATTTTCTAAATTTGGAGGTACCTGAATCCACAGTCTTAGCCTCTATTTACTCTTTCAGAGAAAACATCTATTCTTTGTTGAGTTTTTGGTTGTAGTGTTTTGAATAGTGTCCCCCCAAAAGATACATCCAAGTCAAGGATCTAGAGATGAGATAATCCTGGACTTAAGTTGGGCTCAAATCCAATGACTGGTGTTGGTATAAGAGGGGAGACACGGGCACAAAGACACAAAGGAGTAGGCCATGTGATGAAAGAGACGGAGACTGCAGTGGTGCTGCCACAAGCCAAAGAATGCCAGGAGCCACCAGAAGCTGGAGGAGGCAAGGAAGGATTCTCCCCCAGTGCCTTCTGAGGGATATGGCCCTGCTGACACCTTGATTTCAGGCTACTAGCTTCCAGAACTATGGTAGAATAAACTTCTGTTGTTTGAAGTTGCCCAGCCATGGCAATTTGTTACAGCAGCCCTATGAAATGAATACGTCAGCTCTGTATTCCAATCCCAATATTGTTCCACTTGCAGTTTGAACTCACGGTTGCTTATTGACTCATCACTACCTGGAAATCAACGTATTTAAAATCAACCTCACTTTTTTTTCTCTCAGATTGAAAAGCTCAAGATCATCTTTGATGTTCTTTATTTTTCTTTTCACATCCAATTAGTGACTAACCCTTCATTCAGTCTCCCTTCACAATATCTCCTTGTCCCTTTCTTCCATTCCCTCTGCTAAAAACATGCCTCAGGGAAATCCAGGGCCAGGAGGGTAAGGAGAAGGTCAGTACTTAACTTGTCTTGCCCCTTCTTGTCTTCAGAAGACAAAGAATGTGGCAAGCTGCCACATTTATATTTTATAATTGTCACTTCCCAGCTCAGAAACTTTGGATAGCTGGCTGTTATTTTCTAGGCATTCAAGGTCCTCTACCAGCATAACAATTTGGTGGGTATGGAGGGCTCTGCTTTCCTCCCTCCCTCCTCCCCTCCCTTTCTCTCTTTCTTTCTAGCTGTATTGACATATAATTGACAAATAAAATTGTAAGCTATTTAAAGTACACATTGTGGTAATTTGAAATACATTGTGAAAAAATTCCTACTATCTATTTAATTAACATATCCATCACTTCACATATTATTATTATTTTTTTTGGTAAGAATATTTAAGTTCTACTCTCTTAGTGAATTTCAATTATATAATACAATGTTGTCAACTATAGTCACTATGTTTTACATTAGATCCTCAGACCTTATTCATCTTATAGCTGAAAGTTTGCCCTCTTTTACCAATTGCTATTTCTCCTACCGCCTAGCCCCAGGCCACCTTTTCTACTCTCTGTTTCTATGAGTTTGATTTTTTTTAGATTCCACCTATAAGTGATACCATGCAGTATTTGCCATTCTTTGTCTGGCTTATTTCATTTAGTGTAATGCCTTCAAGGTCAATCCATGTTGTCACAAAGGGAAAGATTTCCTTCTTTCCCATGGATGAATAATATTCCTCTGTGTGTGTGTGTGTGCACACGTGTGTATCACATATATATATTTTTTAACATATCACATCTTCTTTGTCCATTCATCCATACATGGATACTTTGGTTGTTTCTATATCTTGGCTATTGTGAATAATGGTTCAGTAAACATGGGAGTGCAGGTATCTTTTCAGTATCCTATTTTTATTTCCTTTGGATACATACCCAGAAGTGCAATTGCTGGATCATGTGGTAGTTCTATTTTTAATTATCTGATGGTCCTCCATACTGTTTTCCATAGTGGCTGCACCAATTTACATCCCCACCAAGAGTGCACAGGGATCCCCTTTTGTCCACATTCTGCCAGCACGTAGCTCTTATATTCTTGATGACAGCCATTCTAACAGGTATGAGGTGGTATCTTAATGTAATTTTGATTTGTAATTCCCGGATGATTAATGATGTTAAACACCATTTCATGTACCTATTGACCATCTTCTTTGGAAAAACATTTGTTCAGTTCCTCTGCCCATTTTTTAATTGCATTTTTTTTTTTTTGGCTATTGAGTTGTGTGAGTTCTTTATATATTTTGGATATTAGCCCCTTATAAGATGGAGTGATCTTACTTTCTCTGAATTTGTCTCTCTTGTGCCTTTTTATTTTGTTTTAATTTATGTATATGTGCAGGTAGTATATTCATATGAGATATATTTCTAAAGATAAAAAGGAAAATACAGTGAAAATTCTCCTTTCCTACCCTGCCGCTAGCCAAATTCTTATGCCCAGAGGCAACCACTAACAGTTTCTTGTATATTCTTCCAGACATAATCTATATATACTCAAGCCAATATTCAACCTACATATTTTTTTCTCAGATGGTCACATGTTACATGCATTATGTTATACCTCACTTTTTGATACTGAATGATGTATTTTTGATATCCTTATCAGTACATAAAGGGCTTCCCTTTTTAAAAGCTGCATAATAAATATTCCATTGATGGATATAACATGTTATGGGGTGGGTACCCCATCCTCTAAACATAAACATTAAGGTTATTTTATTGTTTAAAGCTTATAGCATTGTTAAATTTCCCCCCTTTTTTTTCTTCCAAACCAGAGGGTGGGAATTGTGTTTCACAGAGAAATTCTGTAATATAGTAGGTGTTCAAGAGAATTGATAAGTAAACTTTTAACCACAGCTTTCACACAGTCAGGTATAGTATTGATATATACAATGAGAATGTCTGTCCAATAAAATTTTAGTATTTCATGTGTAGATCTGGTAAATTTTCAGAAGTACTTGGATAACTTAAAAATTGCTTACATTTACTTTTATAGTAATTGGCCCAAGTAATTCTTGGAAATATTCTTCTTAAGCTGTTACAAAAAAGCCAGAATTTTGGCAAGGTTGTACTGAAAGCTTAAGGACTAATAACTAAAAGGTAGTGTGCATTACATAATGCATATAAATAAAATTGAGCCCTGAATTGAAATTTTTTATAGTGTTAGATGAAAATATTTAGGAAACTCAGCAAAACTTGTAAGTTTATAGATGAATTTTACTTATTTTACTGTTTGCTTCTTTTAAATTTAAAATCGAAGAGTCATTATCACTGTAGACATTTTATATCTATTTTAACAATTTCATTTTGAATTTGAAATTTTAAAAAGGCACTATTTTTACGGATTAAAAGTAATACCAAGCTGGGAAAAAAATTACTGGAAAAAACCCCGGCAAAATCATTTCCAAGTCTATGAAGAATTTTGGATATATCTTTATCCTGTAATTTTTATTGTTTAGGTGGTAAGATAAACCACAAGGGTGCGCTGTTTAACAGAACTACCGCATTTTGATTTTTCCAATTTTTTTTTTTCCCCAAAGAGTCCTTTGAATAAAGCAGAAAGAAAATATTGGAAATAGTTACATTATATTAGAAATAGCAAATGCTTATCTCTTGTGGGTGAAGTGCCTGAAAACAGAGCTAGAGAGATAAATAACAGTAATGCATAACAAAGTGATTTCTAATTAGCACAGTTTTATTCATTTTGAGCTTTTATCTTAATGTTCTTTTAAGTAATCATTGATATTATATTTGCCTTAGGCTTACAGATAAGTCAGTTTATCTGTAGCTTGGAAAAAATATTGTCAACCACATCTATTTTATGCTTTTTGGCTGTCTATATTTAATAATTAGCCTCATTCCTCTAAGGCATTTCTCAATATTGGCAAATTAAGGTATTTGGATAGTGATTTTAGAGCATCAACTGAAAATATTCACATAAAAGGCTGTTGATTTTCTGAGCTAATTTTGGCAACCGATTGTGCAGGTTCCAAAGAGGATTCAGTGATGATCCCAGTTAATAAGATAATTTATCTTAACCTTTTTGGGGAACATTTCTGCATCTAAAATTCTATCCACCTAAAGAATATATTTTAAAGACTACATAGTTTACTGTCGTTGCTACAGTGTCCTTTGCATGTCCCTGAATCTCCCTGTACTCTTTTCACATGGTTTCAGGTCTTGTGTCATTTTCTTTGTAAAGGTGAAATACATTGTCTTCTATGGAAATGTTCACTTGGAAGAGAAAACTATCCAATTAGAAAATTTCTGGCAGTTTTTCCTGGTACTCTTTAAGCGCTTTGTGAACATGATTCTGCCTGAAAATGTGAAATGCCATTTGCACAACAACATATGTAAGAGCTGGCTCATGCTGTCATTTACATGGACTAGATCACATGTATTACTGCATAAAATGCATAGTTATTTACATAAGATTGTCATTTACTTCATACATGACAGAAGTCAGAAATGCAGTGGCATTGACTTAAATTAAAAGTGACTTAGAATTCTGGGATTGAAACTAAGTTCAGAAATCCAGTTTCCGTCCCGTGTCTGCTGACCAAGTATCTGTGAAGAGCACATTTAATGAAATCAGTGGCCAAAGGATGTCCTAGTATTATTGACAAATTAACCTTTTATGCCTATTTTACATTTGAAGAAGAGGAAGGAGAGTTGGACAGAAGCTGTAGGCAATCTTGACCCATTGAATTCACAGAACCTTTTGGAGAATTCTTCATTTTTTCGTATTTGGTATGGCTTTGCTGCTTGGTTATGTGAGTATACAACAGTGAATTGTTTTTCCTGGCTACTAGCATGGCACCTCGTTTTCTTTAGGATATTGGCTTTTGGCTGGTAGCACAATACGGAATGCTCTTGATTGGGCATTTCACTTGGTCTCATTTTGCATTCTGCTGCAAACACTCAAATGTTGAGAAACTGAAATTCTTTGCCATATACTCTTATGCAAGTGAAATTTAATCCTTAGAGTGTTAGTTTTTTAACAGCTGATTTGTTTCTTTAAAAATATTTGACATTTTTCATCTTTTACCCAATTTCATCTTTTAATATTTATCATGCTTTACAAGCAGATAAGATGATTGATTGTTATATGATTTTGAAATGTGCAAGTATATTTGGTCTTAGCTTCACTTAATGAGTTTAATCTAGTCATTTTATGCAGTCATTAAGGTTGTTGTAATAGAGCATGTATTTATAATTTGTAAGAAATATACCCCTTTTTAGTTTTTTTCTCCAGGTTATCTCATAACATTTGATTTTTTTTTTACCTCCACTCTCCATTTATATTTATTATATAGAAAGTGGACCACACACATAATTCTCCAATTGCCTAGGAACAGTGGTTGTCATGGCATTTTCAGCTTGATATACAGGATACAGCTGTCTGTACTTCCAAAAATATGACTTGTTTCATTCAGTAGAGAAATGTACCAGTGCAGTATAATATTTAATATTCCTCCTCTTTTAAGGCTTTCCCAGATATAAGACATACTTTGTATTGTAGTTTTCATCAGATTTTCAAAGGGTCATAATCACACAAGAGCAGAAGTAATGACTAATGCTTATATATCACTTACTAATATTTCAGACAAGGCTCAGCCACGTTGCTCATTTAATGCTCATAAAAATCCTCTTAACAATTACTTTTTAGGTTTCTGCCAGCTTTACCTCTGACCTAAACGTAAAGAGCTATGCTCATTATAAAGTTGCTAAGTTTTAAAGAACAGTACTAGTCAAAGAACAATAGGTCATTTATGGAATTTGTGTGGATTTATCTTCCTTATCTAGCTTTCCTCTCTGAAATACGTATACTGAGTTAATAAAATATCATTGAAAATAATCAGTGTTAGGGTCTTCCTTTACAACTTCTCATAGTATGAAGTTTACTTAGCCTTTCACCACTGTGACATTTGGGACCTCATGGTTTCAAAGACATGCCTTTCTCTGGTAACCAGCATGTTAACAGAGGTCAGGGTGGAGAGAAGCTGGCTGCTTTCCTGGAGCCACAGTGATAAAATGGTGAGGTCACTTGGATAATGCCTGCCATACAGCCTTAACTCTCTTTCTGGGATGAACTGAGTTGAGCTTGTTCCCTTGATTTCTCCTTTACTCTCATTGAGGCCCTAAATCAGTTACCTATAGATGTTGAGTATTCTCCTGCCCTGCTCCTAGACACCCCTCTGTTTGATCACTATGACCGCAGAGAACCATGGTTATGCGGGCTTCTCATTGCGGTGGCTTGTCATTGTTGCGGAACACGGGCTCTAGGCACTCAAGCTTCAGTAGTTGTGGCGCACGGGCTCTAGAGCGCAGGCTCAGTAGTTGTGGTGCCCGGGCCTAGTTGGCTCTGCAGCATGTGGGATCTTCCCGGACCTGGGCTTGAACCCATGTCCCCTGCATTGGCAGGCAGATTCTAAACCACTGTGCCACAAGGGAAGCCCACCACCAGCCTCTTTTTAACTTGATCCTGATCTCTGCTTTTTCCTGGTTCATTTTGTCTTTTTTCATTCAAGATATACTACTCAGGCCCTCATCTTTGGGCATTTAAAAAGTGTTATAAGGGATTACCACTAATAAGACTTGGTTACACGCTTTCTCAAAGTATTGGAGCGTTGATGAAATGAAAGCAGATTGCCTCAGGGAGAGAATGTAAAACCCTTGCAAGGATAGGTGTAACACAGGTTGTAAAATTCGTGTTTTGGTTTTATTCTGATATGCGTGGAGAGGGGCTGGAAAGAATTATATTGTGGCAGAAGAAACCCTAGTCTGGCTTGAGAGAGAGTCTTAGGTCTGTAATATGCCTATTATATTCTTCTTTGCTTTTGGTCATCTTTCTCATTGTCTTCTTCATCTTCTACCTTGAAGAACAAGCCATTGAACTTCTTTATGGTTTGGGTTTCTCCTCTGTAGAATAACGTTTTGTAATTAAATTTCCAGAACTCTTTTTCAACTCTGGTATTATAAAATCTTTTTTTTTTTTTAAATAAAAGTTGTTGTCATTTAAAATTGGCCTTTAGGGCTTTGTCCGGAGCCTGTGCGTCCGGAGCCTGTGCTCCGCGACGGGAGAGGCCACAGCAGTGAGAGGCCCGCGTACCACAAAAAAAACCAAAAAAACAAATTACCCTTTAACAGATGAAAGTGCTCTGCTGCAGGGACCTTTGGTTTGATCAGTGTTACCAGACAGTGGTATCTAGTCTTGGTATTACTCCTCTAAAGATTTTTGAACCCTAAAGAACAATAGCTAAATGAAACATTGACTAACGGATATATTTCTCCCTGAACTCCTAACTGTAACACCAAAGTCAGCACAAGTGTTTTGGGCATCACTTAAAAGATGTTGAAGACAGAAAATTTGAGGAAGATACGCTCAGGTTAATGAGTTTGTTAACCAGAGAACACAGATGTTATCATTGACTAATCGTGAGTTTAAAACTAGATGATTTTGAGAGAAACCTAGTGGCAAGCGCAGCCACTCAGAATCCTCTGAAGAGATTTAATTTTTTGTTAGTAACTCAAAAAGTCACAAGTGAAGAGTGGTGGTGGTTATTTAGATACCTGTAAGTGAATCCAGCTCTAATCTCATTGCTTCCTCTCATAGAATTTATTTCAGCAGATTGATAAACACCCTTAAAATTGGCAGAACAGTTGCCTGCTTACATAGTGTGGATTTAAGAGCTCCAGGCTCTGATACTGCTGCCCTATTTCTTCTTTCCTAATTACAATCATCTGGTACCTGGAATGTCACCCCTACTTCTTATACCCCTTCACTGATGACTTTTTAAAATCTAAGTTGACCTAAGCAAGACTTTCAGTGCTATAAATGATGTTAAAACATGTTTATAGACAGAATAAGAAAATAGAATATATAAGTCCTAGATTTTTAGGAGTCTGGAGGAAGTGCTGTCCAAGGGGCAAAATGGTGTAGAACAAGGAGATTCAAGGCAGCAAAATAAACTTGCTCTGGACCCACCAAAAGATAACATGTTGCATGAAAAAAACATTAAAAAGAAAGAAAGAGGGCTTCCCTGGTGGCACAGTGGTTGAGAGTCCGCCTGCCGATGCAGGGGACGCGGGTTCGTGCCCCGGTCCGGGAGGATCCCACATGCCGCGGAGCGGCTGGGCCCGTGAGCCATGGCCGCTGAGCCAAAAAAAAAAAAAGAAAGAAAGAAACTGGCATGTATGCTTTCATCCAATACAAGTCACAACACATGTGCGTTTGTGTGTGTGTGTGTGTGTGTGTATGTGTGTATGTGTGTATACAGGTATAAGGTAAAAGGCTGGACACCAAAACTTCTATGAGGTGACCTGTATTCACTGAGATTTACAGTAATTTTTCTTTTCTTTTTTTCCTCATCAATGTATGCACTGTTTGCATCTCATAGGAGATTGTGCTAATTTTATGATCAAATTAATAATAAAACTGATTTCACTGTAGTAAGAAAAACTTACCTTCAGAGCTTTGCCTATTTTGAAATTCAGTAGAATATCTTATACTTCTATATTACATTCACTATGGTATAATAATTATATGTTTTGACGTTTAAGAAAATTGATTTGTTGTTTTAGTTGTAAAATTATTTTAGAATTCTTCTATCAAGAGTTAAGAGTTAAAGCTTAACCTTCAGTTATGTGAAAGTTCAGTCATTAGGATACTAATGACTAATTCATAGTAAATTAGGAAACCCTAATGTCAATTATAAGGTATTTTATAATATTTTACAGCATTTATTGAGAATGTCTGCATTGGAGAAAGATAATGGGAGTCCATCCCTTAAAAAGAAAAGAAAATTATATGAGTTTTAAGACAGTTTTATGAAATTGCTTAAGCTCTCTAACCCAACTCCTCCTCACATGGGAAATCGTATTATAAACAAACTAGAATCCAAAAGCTTCTAATAGAAACATTTAACAGGACTTCCTTGGTGGTGCAGTGGTTAAGAATCTGCCGGCCAATGCAGGGGACGTGGGTTTGATCCCTAGTCCTGGAAGATCCCACATGCCGCAGAGCAGCTAAGCCTGTGGGCCAAACCTACTCAGCCTGTGCTCTAGAGCCTGGGGGCCACAACTGCTGAGCCCGAGTTTCACAACTACTGAAGCCTGCGCTCCTAGAGCCCATGCTCCACAACAAGAGAAGCCACCGCAATAAGCCCACGCACCGCAACGAATAGCCCTTGCTCGCCACAACTAGAGAAAGCCTGCGCGCAGCAACAAAGACCCAACGCAGCCAAAACAAAAAAAGAAACATTTAACGATGTCATTGATTGAAGTTGGGCCAGTGTATTTCCATCCTTTGATTCAATCTTTTTTTTTATTATTTCCCTATTTGTATTCTTCACTCGTAATCAGAATATATTGATTTCAGTGACCCTCATCTTATAATTCAACTGTGATTAATAAGTGATCTAATAACAAGTACAGAGCTAGTACTAAGTAAATCTATTGAATACCATTCAATTCTATTTTCTTCAGCTAAATTTAGTTCCATTTTGAACCTGTGAATTCTGATCTGGATGTGAATTATGAAGGATTAACTATCTGGCATGGTTTTCAACTTGACCTTGCCACTTTCATTAGTGAATTCTGTTTCTCTGTGCAGTATTTTTCTTTTCACAGACTGTAAAATTCAGTGATGTACATTCCTGTTAGAGGTGCAGTTTTTGCTGAAGGCAGGCAGACTTAGTGACTCTAACTAAAGTAAATAATTGAATATCTCTAATTATTAACCAAAGTGCTTTTCCCATAGTAAGAAGAAACCTGTCTGTTTTCTTGTGTTGTAAATCCTTTGGACTTAAATATAAATTGATCTCAACTCCTTTTAAAAATGTTCAGTCATAATTTGACCAAAGGAAATGTACCTTGGCTAGGTGGTAAAAGCTAAAGACAGTTCTAAGCATTTCTTTCATTTTAATTGTTCACATTAAATGTATGAAATATTTCAGATTTATATACTATAATTTACTTCCATGTACCCCTCACTAAGAATTAACAAACTGGTGTTAAATATTTAGCTTTTATTAAACTCCTTTAAGGTATGATGAAGCTGCCTGAGGTGACTTAAAGGTGGAGTTTTACACACAGTGGATTTAGCTTGTGGACTAAGCACAAGTTCCTAAGTTGTTTAAGGTTGATTATAACTGAGACTCAGCCTAATAGGACTCCTACCACCGCCATCACTAAAGAAAGTACAGTCTTAGAATAAGTACCTCCTTTTAAGCACACTTTTTACTCTAACCTCTACACTACAACTATCATTTGCTTATTTTTTTACACTTTCACATACTTGAAAATAAACAAATTACATGTAATAACATTAGCTACTACTTATGGAGCATGTACTGTATACTGGGTGCAGCACTAAGTGCCTTACACAGGTCATTTCACGTGAGCACCCAGCCCCTAGGAAGCAGGTGCTGTTACTTTTCCCAGTTTGTGGAGAAGGAGGCAGAAGGTTGCAGGGACAATAAATGCCACGTTCCCCGTTCAAGCCCTGGCATCGACTCCAGAGCTCATGTGTTTGGTAACCATTACACTGGCTGCCTTCCAACTTGCAAACCCTCTGTAAGCTTCTCGCCAATTAGACAAAGTCACACTCCAAATCCTGGGTAGCCACACTCAATCCTGCGAAATGCAAGAGTAGATCTATTGGGAGCCTAGTAAGGAGCATATTCCTGAAGTGCACAGAACAAAACGGGGCTTCAGAATGCATGGTGGCCTTCCTCGCCCTTCTTTCTTTCTTTCTTTCAACACTTTATATGGGAACTCATGACGTGTTTACTTAAATAACTGCAGTAGTTTAGTACGTCTACTTCTTAGCAAGCTTGTGTGCTGGATCCATATATTCTACACGTATCCCACGGTACACGCCAGTTTTCTTGGCTACAATCTATTTAGGAACACCTAGATCTTCTACCTCAAATGCCCCTTCTTTCTTGCAGGCTTTTACCCAAGAGAAGGATGTTTTCCGTAGACATAGGATCCTGGGGGTTCTCCATTTTAGTCTTATTAGCAGTGTTTTAGTTAACACAAAATTACTCCCAAGTTTGATTTTCTTTTGGCTGCTGCTTAGCTGATTGAAATTATTTTCTAAGTCTCTTTAAACACACACACACACACACACACACACACAAAATAAAATTTAAAACTCTTGTCTCTCTGTCTTACAGGACAACAAGAAATGTATATTAAGCTATTTCCTTGAATGCTAATACTAATATCACTCATATCTCAGAACAAAACTTATATTCCTTTCACTAATCGATGCTGATTAAACTCACCATTCTTATTCTTTCAGAACTCCTGCGTTGGCCCATCTTATGTCAGTTGTTAAATTTACATTTTTGTCACCAAGTTAGTAAGCTCCTACCATTGATTATAGCATTGAATCTAGTGATGCAGGTAACATAAGTTGACCTGGTCACATGCAGTGACAATCATGTTCTCTTCAGAGGTCTTCGTTCTTAGTCCCTATGATCCAGTTGGTCTGGAAACATAAGTCCATTTGCTTTCATGACATGCCCGTACAATAGAGGAAGGGGGTAAATCTTACGGAATAAGGTTATAAAGCATATGCTCCCCCAAGACGTTCATGGCTTTGCCCATCTAACGTGCATTCCCTCAACTGTCTTCACAAATGCTATTAAAACTGTTTTAGCATTTGTAACACTGAAATATGTGTATTTGGACAAATTTTAAATTCTTTATCCATAGAAATATAAATATCCTGTACAAAAAAAAGGTAGCTTATTTTAAGACCTCTAGGGTGATAAATGAAATATATGAGTTTATTTTTATTCTGTCTTTGAGTTATTAGGTCCATATAAATTTCTGAGCCTCTGTATATACATTCCTCCCTTTTTTATCTCTGTGCTATTTGCTTTATTATCACCAGAATTTAAGAGCTCTAACACCTAAACAGATACTACTGTCTGAGAAATTCATGTTGTGACTGCTTTTATCAGGTAACAGACCAATAAATGACAGTGTCTGGGAACCTGACCTAAAGGGGAACACGGGTTGTTATCAGACTACATGAAAGCAATCGGCCCAAACATGAGCAACACGTTTTCAGCATGGAATTAGAAGGAAAATCAAATGCTGCCATGACTTCATGCATTCACCAATTACTTATTGTTCACCTACTGTGTTCCTACTGATAAACTAGGTCTGTGATAGGAATGAGGCATGCTGGAATAGGGCTTTACAGAAGTAAACTCATCAAGAAATAAAATGACGTCTTCTACTGCTTTTGATGTTTTAGATCAATATTTTAAAAAATGAAGTGTCATATTGTTTTAGGAGAATGTTTGGCCTTCTCCCTAACAATCCCTAAATTTCTCACTTTTATAAGATAGCAAGTGAAGGTTTCTGAACACAGAGACATATCATCAATAAGAAGATTTTAATTTAAACTTTATGTCCTATTCAAAATGATATTTAAATATGGCTGATCCATCACTACATTTCTTTCTCAGCTCTTTGTCGCCGAGGGCCCTTCTCCTAATTATTTCAGAGGTCCAAGCAGCAGTTGAGGGCCCACCCACGGGGTTGGGAGGGGGTGACCCTCTGATTTAATCAAAATTGGCCTCAGTGACTCTGAATCAAAATCTGGGTTTGGGTGGCAGGCTTTAACTCTTTTCATGCTGGATTATGGAGACGTCTGAAGAGTTCTGTAGGAGGGACCAGGGTAATGAGAGGAGAGGAGATTGGTGGCTGCAGCTATTTACCAACTGCTATGGAAGAAGTTTAATGTTCTGATTACCGATAAGGTCAGCCTGGTGCCACCCTGTCTGACCCCCTTGTTGACATGAGTTAACCTTAGTGAGAGGTGTGTTCCACCAAGTGCCTGCCATATGGACCTGACTCTGCTTCTGCCGGTATGAGATGAGCTGCCTTCCACTTTTGTCCCTAACAGAACTGGCGGTGATGACAGCTAACTCAAACTTTTCTCTGTGAGAGCAGGCTTCCTTTCTTCTCTGGCAGAAATATTATAACATTACAAAATAGTAAATTTGCTAAATTTTTTGTGGTATATAGCAAGACATAATGACTGATAAACATCTTATGAACTAGGCCGCTTCCCTTAGTTCTACTTACATTGTCTCTTAAGATTGGAATGGCCCAAGCTTTACATACTCTCCTAGTCCAAGTTTATCAAGGCCTTTTATTTGCAAATGAAGAAGGCAGTATTTGGTTCATTTCTTTCATTCACTCAGCACGTATTTATTGAGAAACTTCTATGAGACAGACTTTGTTCTGGAGACACGGAAGTGAGCAAAATAGGAGGAAAAAATATCCTTGCCCTTAGAGTCACACCTGGTGGAAGCAACAATAAACAAGGTAAAGAGGCCAACTCTGTGGTATCTTAGAGAGTGATTAAATGCTGATCATAAAGATCAAGCTGGGAAGAGGTAGGAGTTGTTGAGGTGGGGTGGGGGAGGTCAAGGAGGAGCTCACTGAAAAGGTGACATTTGAGAAATGACCTGAAGAAGATGATGATGGGGTAAGACATTAAGTTATCGAAAGAGCATACCAGGGACAGGGACAGCAAGGGCAACCACTCTGAGGTGGGAGCACTCCTGGCACATTGGAGCAGCAGTGTGAAGGCCAGCGTGGCTCAGTCTGCCCCACACCTGGAGAAGGAGGTGGGCAGAGAGACCTAGGAGCCAGGTCGCCAGTGGCCTTAGAAGTCATTACAAGGACTTCAGCTTTTCTGCACCAATTTGGAAAGTATTAGTGGGTTATTGAACAAAGTGCCTTCACCTGATTTTTATTTTAACAGGATCCTTTGCCGCTATATTGAGGAAGGACTCTAGGGAAGCAATGTGGAAGAAGCAATCCAATTAGAAGGTTCTTAGTGATGGCTCACTCTGTGGTAGCAGTTGAGCTGGATGAGCCAATAGGATGGACTTGATATGGATGGAGTGTGAGAGAGAGGACATGGGAGGGTGACTCCAAAGTTTCTGGCTTGAACAAATGGAAGAATGACTTGCTGTTTTTATTGAAACAGGGAAGACTGTGAGAACAGGGTTTTGTTTTGTTTTGTTTTGTTTTGTTTTGTTTTGTTTTGTTTTGTTTTGTTTTGTTTTGTTTTGTTTTGTTTTGTTTTGCATTAACGCGGGCCTCTCCCTGTTGTGGCCTCTCCCGTTGCGGAGCACAGGCTCCGGACGCGCAGGCTCAGCGGCCATGGCTCACACGCGGTTCACGCGGGCGTGAACCCGCGTCCCCTGCATCGGCAGGCGGACGCGCAACCACTGCGCCACCAGGGAAGCCCCAGGGTTATTTTTAATGGGGGAGATGAAAGGAGGATTATCAGGATCTTAGTTTTAGACATGCTGAGTTTGAAATGGTTTTCAACATTAAATGAAGATTAGACAGAGGTCCAGGATGGGGACATAATTTGGAAATGATCAACATATAAATAAGACCTAAAACCCAGAGATAGCAGACATTACCAAGAATGAGTATAGATTCTTAAAGAGAATATGTCCAAGGACTAGATGAAAAGGAACCAACACAGAAAATAGAGAGTTCAGATCTTTGCAGAGTAAGGAAATAGTATTCTGGATATAAGAAAAAGAAGATTTTAGAGGGTGGTCAACTGTTTAATGCTGCTGATATGTCAAACAAATGAGTTCTAAGAAGTAACCACTGATTTAGTCATGAGGGAGGTCACTGATGGCTTTGATAGTGTAAAGGAAAAACTCAGTTTTCTACCCACGTAGGGAAAAACCCAGTTCTTTCCTACTGTGTGTTTCTTCCCTGTGAGTCTCCTTTGCTACTCAAACAAAACATTTCACTTCTGTTCAACAAATGTGTGGAGGTTTTCCCCACACCACCAAGCAATTTTTAGATACCAGCATTCAGCTAAATTCTGACACCATCTACCCAGAGACAACATCAGATTCCACAGGATAAGGGCTTGGTCCCACAAGACGGCCCTCCCTTTCCTACACACACTTCAGGCACCAGCCCCAATCCCAAGTTATCACCTCTGCTCCTGATCAACCAGCTGTTGATTAGAGATTCCAATGACCCCCTTCTTGGACTTCAGATGCCAACCACAAGTCCAGGTTGTTACCTATACTTCTGACCAACTGGCTATAAATCAG
>NC_041215.1:70571511-70646776 GCF_002837175.3 Physeter macrocephalus | reverse complement strand
TGAAATTATTTTATAAGTCTCTTTAAACACACACACACACACACACACACACACACACACACACAAAATAAAATTTAAAACTCTTGTCTCTCTGTCTTACAGGACAACAAGAAATGTATATTAAGCTATTTCCTTGAATGCTAATACTAATATCACTCATATCTCAGAACAAAACTTATATTCCTTTCACTAATCGATGCTGATTAAACTCACCATTCTTATTCTTTCAGAACTCCTGCGTTGGCCCATCTTATGTCAGTTGTTAAATTTACATTTTTGTCACCAAGTTAGTAAGCTCCTACCATTGATTATAGCATTGAATCTAGTGATGCAGGTAACATAAGTTGACCTGGTCACATGCAGTGACAATCATGTTCTCTTCAGAGGTCTTCGTTCTTAGTCCCTATGATCCAGTTGGTCTGGAAACATAAGTCCATTTGCTTTCATGACATGCCCGTACAATAGAGGAAGGGGGTAAATCTTACGGAATAAGGTTATAAAGCATATGCTCCCCCAAGACGTTCATGGCTTTGCCCATCTAACGTGCATTCCCTCAACTGTCTTCACAAATGCTATTAAAACTGTTTTAGCATTTGTAACACTGAAATATGTGTATTTGGACAAATTTTAAATTCTTTATCCATAGAAATATAAATATCCTGTACAAAAAAAAGGTAGCTTATTTTAAGACCTCTAGGGTGATAAATGAAATATATGAGTTTATTTTTATTCTGTCTTTGAGTTATTAGGTCCATATAAATTTCTGAGCCTCTGTATATACATTCCTCCCTTTTTTATCTCTGTGCTATTTGCTTTATTATCACCAGAATTTAAGAGCTCTAACACCTAAACAGATACTACTGTCTGAGAAATTCATGTTGTGACTGCTTTTATCAGGTAACAGACCAATAAATGACAGTGTCTGGGAACCTGACCTAAAGGGGAACACGGGTTGTTATCAGACTACATGAAAGCAATCGGCCCAAACATGAGCAACACGTTTTCAGCATGGAATTAGAAGGAAAATCAAATGCTGCCATGACTTCATGCATTCACCAATTACTTATTGTTCACCTACTGTGTTCCTACTGATAAACTAGGTCTGTGATAGGAATGAGGCATGCTGGAATAGGGCTTTACAGAAGTAAACTCATCAAGAAATAAAATGACGTCTTCTACTGCTTTTGATGTTTTAGATCAATATTTTAAAAAATGAAGTGTCATATTGTTTTAGGAGAATGTTTGGCCTTCTCCCTAACAATCCCTAAATTTCTCACTTTTATAAGATAGCAAGTGAAGGTTTCTGAACACAGAGACATATCATCAATAAGAAGATTTTAATTTAAACTTTATGTCCTATTCAAAATGATATTTAAATATGGCTGATCCATCACTACATTTCTTTCTCAGCTCTTTGTCGCCGAGGGCCCTTCTCCTAATTATTTCAGAGGTCCAAGCAGCAGTTGAGGGCCCACCCACGGGGTTGGGAGGGGGTGACCCTCTGATTTAATCAAAATTGGCCTCAGTGACTCTGAATCAAAATCTGGGTTTGGGTGGCAGGCTTTAACTCTTTTCATGCTGGATTATGGAGACGTCTGAAGAGTTCTGTAGGAGGGACCAGGGTAATGAGAGGAGAGGAGATTGGTGGCTGCAGCTATTTACCAACTGCTATGGAAGAAGTTTAATGTTCTGATTACCGATAAGGTCAGCCTGGTGCCACCCTGTCTGACCCCCTTGTTGACATGAGTTAACCTTAGTGAGAGGTGTGTTCCACCAAGTGCCTGCCATATGGACCTGACTCTGCTTCTGCCGGTATGAGATGAGCTGCCTTCCACTTTTGTCCCTAACAGAACTGGCGGTGATGACAGCTAACTCAAACTTTTCTCTGTGAGAGCAGGCTTCCTTTCTTCTCTGGCAGAAATATTATAACATTACAAAATAGTAAATTTGCTAAATTTTTTGTGGTATATAGCAAGACATAATGACTGATAAACATCTTATGAACTAGGCCGCTTCCCTTAGTTGTACTTACATTGTCTCTTAAGATTGGAATGGCCCAAGCTTTACATACTCTCCTAGTCCAAGTTTATCAAGGCCTTTTATTTGCAAATGAAGAAGGCAGTATTTGGTTCATTTCTTTCATTCACTCAGCACGTATTTATTGAGAAACTTCTATGAGACAGACTTTGTTCTGGAGACACGGAAGTGAGCAAAATAGGAGGAAAAAATATCCTTGCCCTTAGAGTCACACCTGGTGGAAGCAACAATAAACAAGGTAAAGAGGCCAACTCTGTGGTATCTTAGAGAGTGATTAAATGCTGATCATAAAGATCAAGCTGGGAAGAGGTAGGAGTTGTTGAGGTGGGGTGGGGGAGGTCAAGGAGGAGCTCACTGAAAAGGTGACATTTGAGAAATGACCTGAAGAAGATGATGATGGGGTAAGACATTAAGTTATCGAAAGAGCATACCAGGGACAGGGACAGCAAGGGCAACCACTCTGAGGTGGGAGCACTCCTGGCACATTGGAGCAGCAGTGTGAAGGCCAGCGTGGCTCAGTCTGCCCCACACCTGGAGAAGGAGGTGGGCAGAGAGACCTAGGAGCCAGGTCGCCAGTGGCCTTAGAAGTCATTACAAGGACTTCAGCTTTTCTGCACCAATTTGGAAAGTATTAGTGGGTTATTGAACAAAGTGCCTTCACCTGATTTTTATTTTAACAGGATCCTTTGCCGCTATATTGAGGAAGGACTCTAGGGAAGCAATGTGGAAGAAGCAATCCAATTAGAAGGTTCTTAGTGATGGCTCACTCTGTGGTAGCAGTTGAGCTGGATGAGCCAATAGGATGGACTTGATATGGATGGAGTGTGAGAGAGAGGACATGGGAGGGTGACTCCAAAGTTTCTGGCTTGAACAAATGGAAGAATGACTTGCTGTTTTTATTGAAACAGGGAAGACTGTGAGAACAGGGTTTTGTTTTGTTTTGTTTTGTTTTGTTTTGCATTAACGCGGGCCTCTCCCTGTTGTGGCCTCTCCCGTTGCGGAGCACAGGCTCCGGACGCGCAGGCTCAGCGGCCATGGCTCACGGGTCCAGCCGCTCCGCGGCATGTGGGATCTTCCTTTGTTTTGTTTTGTTTTGTTTTGCATTAACGCGGGCCTCTCCCTGTTGTGGCCTCTCCCGTTGCGGAGCACAGGCTCCGGACGCGCAGGCTCAGCGGCCATGGCTCACACGCGGTTCACGCGGGCGTGAACCCGCGTCCCCTGCATCGGCAGGCGGACGCGCAACCACTGCGCCACCAGGGAAGCCCCAGGGTTATTTTTAATGGGGGAGATGAAAGGAGGATTATCAGGATCTTAGTTTTAGACATGCTGAGTTTGAAATGGTTTTCAACATTAAATGAAGATTAGACAGAGGTCCAGGATGGGGACATAATTTGGAAATGATCAACATATAAATAAGACCTAAAACCCAGAGATAGCAGACATTACCAAGAATGAGTATAGATTCTTAAAGAGAATATGTCCAAGGACTAGATGAAAAGGAACCAACACAGAAAATAGAGAGTTCAGATCTTTGCAGAGTAAGGAAATAGTATTCTGGATATAAGAAAGAGAAGATTTTAGAGGGTGGTCAACTGTTTAATGCTGCTGATATGTCAAACAAATGAGTTCTAAGAAGTAACCACTGATTTAGTCATGAGGGAGGTCACTGATGGCTTTGATAGTGTAAAGGAAAAACTCAGTTTTCTACCCACGTAGGGAAAAACCCAGTTCTTTCCTACTGTGTGTTTCTTCCCTGTGAGTCTCCTTTGCTACTCAAACAAAACATTTCACTTCTGTTCAACAAATGTGTGGAGGTTTTCCCCACACCACCAAGCAATTTTTAGATACCAGCATTCAGCTAAATTCTGACACCATCTACCCAGAGACAACATCAGATTCCACAGGATAAGGGCTTGGTCCCACAAGACGGCCCTCCCTTTCCTACACACACTTCAGGCACCAGCCCCAATCCCAAGTTATCACCTCTGCTCCTGATCAACCAGCTGTTGATTAGAGATTCCAATGACCCCCTTCTTGGACTTCAGATGCCAACCACAAGTCCAGGTTGTTACCTATACTTCTGACCAACTGGCTATAAATCAGGTTCCTTAGACTCCCTCCTCAGGTTTGATTAATTTGCTAGAACGGCTCACAGAATTCAGGGAAACACTTGCTTACATTTGACGGCCCTCCCTTTCCTACACACACTTCAGGCACCAGTCCCAATCCCAAGTTATCACCTCTGCTCCTGACCAACCAGCTGTTGATTAGAGATTCCAATGACCCCCTTCTTGGACTTCAGATGCCAACCACAAGTCCAGGTTGTTACCTATACTTCTGACCAACTGGCTATAAATCAGAGGTTCCTTAGACTCCCTCCTCAGGTTTGATTAATTTGCTAGAACGGCTCACAGAATTCAGGGAAACGCTTACATTTACCAGTTTCCTAAGGGATATGATAAAGGATATAGATGAACATCTAGATGGAAGAGATGTATAGGGCAAGGTATGTGGGAAGGGGCATGTGGCTTGCACTCCCTGTCCAGGTATGCCACTCTCCCAGCACCTCCACGTGTGCACTGACCTGGAAGCTCTCTGAACTCCATACTTTTGTGATTTTACGGCAGCCTCATCACATAGGCATGATCGGTCATTAACTCCATTTTCAACCCTTCTCCCTTCTCAAGAGAATGAGGGCAGGGCTGAAAATTCCAGGCTTCTAATCATGACTTTCCCATGACCAGCCCTCATCCAGGAGCCCATCCAGAGTTGCCTCATTACAACAAAAGGTACTCCTATCATCCAGGAAATTACAGAAGTTTCAGGAGCTCTGTGTCAGGAACTGGGGCCCAAGACCAGTATTAGAACAAGAGATGCTTATAGTGTTCTTGTCACTTAGGAAAGTTCAAGGGTTTTAGGAGCTCTGTGCCAGGAATGTGGGCAGAGACCATTATATATTTTCTATTATCTCACAGATAGGAATAGTTTTAATGGATCAAAGGTTGAGAAAAATCTGATTGGGGTTGTTCAAGCGGGAGATGAGAAATTGGAGGAAAAAAAACTATGAATAACACTTTTAAGCAGGTTTGTTGTAAGGGGAAAGAACAAGAGGACATGGCAATAGGCCAGGAGGCACCGGCCAGCCTGCTGACAGTCACATGCTGTGAGTTGTGAGCATTAGCTGTGTATAGAGTCGAGGACCTCAAATGACCTTGCCTTTGATAGACATATAGATTTTGGAAATGTTTGTCATTGATGTATTGTGCTAAAAAGAGATTAATCAAGCCAGTCTTAATGTACAAATATTCTTCCCTTTTTCACTTTACATCCAGTATTTTCTCTAGATTTTTCTTTGAAAGCTAGTTTTTAACTGCATTGCCTATGAGTCTTCTACATTTTAATTAGTCGTTTACATGCCGGCCTCCCATTCTAGCCTGACTTTCTTGAGAAGCATCATATTATACTTTTCTTACAATATCCGTCTCTGACACGTGGCAGATACTCCGTAAATGCTTTTTGAATGAATGACCATTATGTTCCCTATTGGCATATGATGTGTTTGATGTAAAGGTCAGTGTCTTCCTAAAGTTTGCTGTTCATTTCTGAATAGAGATTCTATTTGGTCACTTTGTTTTCCATAGAGTTCCTGTGGAGCAGGCAGAGTGAGGACGGGCTCTCTGCAGCTCGGTAGCACATCCGGTGGGAATTCATCTTTGAAAAGGACAAAGCGAAAAGCACCTTCCCCACCCTCCAAAACAGCCCTGCAACAAAGTGATGAAAATAGTCACGTGACTGGTAATGTTACTTTTCCCATGAACATTAGTGTTGTGTTTTCTTTAATATAGACAATAGAAATGATACAGGTTATAAATCACATCTTTTTATTAAATATTAGTACTTAAACTTAGGCTTTTAATTAATTGATTTTAATAGTAATACTTAGTCCCTGATTATTCTACCTTTGAAAAATCTGCATAACAAAATTTAAAATTGTACAGCTCCATTATCCTAAAATGAGCATGTTATAATTTGTGAGTCTATTTAGAAGGATACTGCCTTTCCAGGATTGACTACATGTAGGATTGGGAATCAAAATAGATTTTAGCTGTATCACAGCTAGACAAGTACAGCGGCTTCTAATAAGGTTACGGCTCTCTTTTTCTGAATTATATAAAAATGACTTAAGGTACTAAGGAATTGTTTCATTGGTGAATGTGACTCGCTCAGCAGTTGTGTTTCTTCTGTCTTCTAGCCCTGCAGTCGGTACCTGCCATTCCTACAGACAGCGTTTTAGAAGCAAACTCTTCTGAGGGCCTGTCCAGCCCAGGTATGACACCTCTGTTCCACATCATGTAACCACTGAGCAAGAACTTCCAGGACAGTTGAGGAATGAATCTAGTCGTAATGCTCTGTATATGAAGGAGATACAGATGCTTTGTCTTCATTTCCCACATTATATAGTATGAAATGAAAAATATTCCTCTCCCTGAGTTCAGAGTGTGAACACAGAAATCAAAATTTTAGTTCTGCGATGGTACCTTGAGTGCTTTTCCTACTAGGTCTCCCGCTTTTCCTTATGCAATGTCAGGTTGCCATTTATTAACCTTCTCCCTAAGAGGAATGACACATCTTAGTTAGGAATGTACCTTGGTGTGTTCAGAAGAAAACTTACATGAAGGTGTTAAGCATCATTCTTTATGCAACTGTTGCAGGTGTGAATTCATATTGTCCTAATCTGATGGTAAAAATTTATTATGAAATATTTTCTATTATATGGTTTTATTTTGGATTCTCTCCAAATAAGTGAAATTTCAGTAAAAATCTAATACTGTTCCTTAATATTTTTAATAATAGCTATTTAGTAGCTATAAGTATGATAAAATTTCTTAATCGTTAGGCTAAAAGGTGTAAATGAATGTGACAGACTAATAATGTTTAATCAAAATAGAATATTACTATGTCAGTACTTTAGCATGGAAATAATTTGATAGGTATAAAAATTGCTTAATATAACTACCTAATTTTTATAATTCACATTCACAAATACAGAAAAACTCAGAAGCACCCAAATGCTCCTGAATCTTTAATCCTTAGGTGATATTTAGGAATTTAAGATTTTGATAGAGAATTCTCCTTTCCTCTGTGATTAAAAACACTGTCATTAGGTAACTAGTGATGATTTTTCTCAAGTCTTACCCAGAATAATATCAATGATACAATTCTGTTTCACAAAGGAAATTTATTAAATAATATCGAACTATATAAATGAAATGAGAAGATTTCTGAAGTACTAGAGAAAAGTGGCTGCTATTCAGACTTTGCTTGATAGCTGTTTTTCTTCCTTTTTTTCCCCTTTTACCTCTTCTTGTTTAACGCATGGCTAATTGTGAGTTAACATATCTAATTTCTTGTGAAATGCTTCTTGGTCTCTGCTTGCTTAATTCTGTTTTTCTAAGTGCCATTTCCACAGATTTTACTTCTTTGGCAGAATCCTCCCTTGGCCCTGGGCTCCCCGGTCACGAACAGTGCGCTGTGCCCCAGCTGCCGGCCGAAGCCCCTCTCTCGGAGTGCCCTGGAACGCCCGAGGTAGCTGCCGCATCTCTGCCATGTAGGTGACCTGGCCTTTCCTGCCTGCTGCTTTGTTTAAGACAGATTGAGATGTCATCACATTTAGATTTGGTTACTTGTTGATTCCTTGTGTAAAAATGTCTCATAGAAAAAATAGTAGTTTCTGCCTTGTCACTTGAAATTCTTGGAGTTTGATGTTTTCCCTAATCACATAGTGAATGAATATGGCAACATGTAAGATGATAAAATCAGTGGCTCTGAAGGATTTCAGCTTCTCTTCTATTTAGCTTTCTGCTTTTTGGCAAAACTGTTTGAACTTTATTATTTTCAACATATAACTATAGAAATATAAAAGAATACATATATATTTTTTCTTTATTGAACTACTCTTTTGTTATCTAGGCATGGCTTATTTTCTATAGTATTGCTTTTGATTGGGATTTTTATTTTTAAGTGATCGAAATTTTTTTGTTACCAGATGGCAAAACTTCATAGTTAGGTAATATTTGAATTCTATCATAAATAATTTTACTCAGTTTTTGACTCAGAAAAAGTCCTTATCGCCTCAAACCAGTTGTTTAAAATCAGTATACTATCATACACTCGTTAAAGGAATGAAAAATTGTGTGGACAGTTTGGAAAATACTTTAGCATGTTTGTTTTTTTTTTTTTTTTAAATAAAAATAAGGATTCATTTTCTATATGACCCAGAAATCCCACTCCTAAGACTTCTCAAGAAAAGTGAAAACGAATGTGCATACAAAAACCTGCATGTGAATTATTATAGAATTTATGTAATTGCCAAAAATGGGAAACAACCCAATGTCCCTAAACTGAGGAATGGATAAACAAAATGTAGTTTGTCCATATGTTGGAATACTACAACCTAGCCAAAAGAAGGAACAAATAACTAATACATGCAACAACATGCTAAATCTTAAATACATTGTTAAATGAAGGAAGCTAGACTTAAGTGGCTAGATGCTGTATGATTTCATTTATATGACATTCTTGCAAAGGCGTAACTATAGGGATGATTGCTGCCAGGGGCTGGGGTTAGAGAGAAGAGTTGATTACCAAGGAGCCTGGGGGATTTTGGAAGCTGATGGAATTGTTCTACATCTTGATTGTGGTGGTGGTCACAGAAAGATAGATAGATGTCAAAACTGGACATTCCAAAATGTATTCCAAAAATGATGAATCTTACTGAAATTATACCTCACTTTTTTAAAAATGAAAGAGAAAACAACTCTGTCAGAAATTACAGCAGTGTCTGACACAGTGAACATTTTTTGAATAAATGAATTTTTTTTAAAAAAGTTCACCAGAATAGATTTAATCTAATACAATTCTGTTTTAGCAAAAAGTAGTATCTGTCAAACAATTCTGCCCTTTTGACCATCTCCAGGAAAAATACACAAGGTGTCCCAAAAGGCTTAGTGAAATTTTAAGCTTTAATAACTTATAAGATGCTACAAATTAAGTTTAATTATTTAAATTTCTTTTACACATATTACATTTTGTGAATTTTAAATAATTTTTTAATTTTATTTTTTGTTTCAGTCAATTTTGCAATCTTTAGAGAGACTGAAAAAATTAAGATAAATATATTCAAATTATATTAGAAAGCTAAGTAAGTGTAAAAGAAACTTCAACAATTACAATTTCGAATGATTTTTTATAATTTTCTAAACATATTTTGGAAGTTGTTATATCTTACAGCTACACTAAAGTTTTGGATACTCTGTTCTTTGAAAGTGAATTCTCTTCCCTTAGAACATGCGAAGCTGAAATATGATAGTTGTGATCTAACGTTTGTGAAAATTATTCACTGTTCACAGCCCCCACTTCGTTTTGTTGCTATTGCTGTAGTTCTAAAATTTGGCCATAGTATAAGTCTGTTAACACATACAAAGCAAACTTGATTTAATATTTTTTTAAAGCTTGGAATAAATCTGTACTAGTCAAACAACAAAGTGTGAAAGTGCTCTTGGTTAGAATTTTTAAAAAGAATCACATCCTTTTCTAAGACTTTTAATGACAGGAATGCAGTTCAAATATATATATTTAAGAAAGCCTGTATGATGCTTATAACTACTGTTATAAAACCCCAGAAAAATAATTTGAAAAGTTTTCTGAAACATGTGACTCATTCTTCGTACTTTGAGACCAGTTTCTCAGTGAGGACCTCATACTTAAAGAAAGTTGAGGACCTCGACTTTTTAAAGAAAAGTTGTGTATCTATATAAAACACATGTGACGGTAAAGAGAGAAATAGGGAGAAAGATCAATAATTTGCTGAATGTTACCTCAGTTAATATAATTTCCAAAAGAGCTTAATATATACCAAGGAGCCATCTATAAAACATACTTGCATCTAAACCATAATGGCCTTTCATTTTTCCTTAATACACAGTTTTCAAATTATGTACATACACTCTTACTGTATAGATGTAATATGCTATTGTCAAGGCATAATATTGTACACTGGTATCAAAATAACTATTCCATGTTATGATAAAGCAAGATTTATATATATAAGTATATACATATATTTTTATATATAAATTTACTTAAAGTCGAATTTTTTTAAAAAAAATTAATTAATTTATTTTTGGCTGCGTTGGGTCTTCATTGCTGCGCATGGGCTTTCTTTAGTTGCATCGAGCAGGGGCTACTCTTCATTGTGGCGTGTGGGCTTCTCATTGCGGTGGCTTCTCTTGTCGTGGAGCACAGGCTCTAGCTACGTGGGCTCAGTAGTTGTGGCACGTGGGCTCGAGTGCAGGCTCAGTAGTTGCAGCACATGAGCGTAGTTGCTCCGTGGCATGTGGGATCTTCCTGGACCAGGGGTCAAACCCGTGTCCCCTGCATTGGCAGGCGGATTCTTAACCACTGTGCCACCAGGGAGCCCTTAAAGTCAAATTCTTTATTGTTTTTTCTAAGTAATCTGTTTTTTAGTTTACAACAAAAATGTCATTAAAATTCCCCATATTTGTTTATTAAAAAGCACAAATAGCATACTTTTCTGTCTATATGCTTAAAGATAAAATTAAAGAAATACATTTTAAGTACTTCACATATTCTTCAAATACGTTAAACTTTTTGTTAAATTTTGTAGATGTGCTGATCACTAAAATCCAGTGCTATACTACCCTTTTTACCCCTCTATTGTGGTAAAATTAAACTTTGTTCAGCTGCTATTATGTAAGTGGAAGTGTTGAATTATATTTATTTATTTTTATAAATTTATTTATTTATTTTTTTTTTGGCTGCGTTGGGTCTTCGTTGCTGCACGTGGGCTTTTCTCTAGTTGCAGCGAGTGGGGGCTACTCTTCATTGCAGTGCACTGGCTTCTCATTGCGGCAGCTTCTCTTGTTGCGGAGCTAAGTGCGTGGGCTTCAGTAGTTGTAGCACGTGGGCTCAGTAGTTGTGGCACACGGGCTTAGTTGCTCCGCAGCATGTGGGATCTTCCCGGACCAGGGCTCAAACCCGTGTCCTCTGCACTGGCAGGCGGATTCTTAACCACTGCACCACCAGGGAAGCCCTGAATTATATTAAAAGAAGCAAAGATCCAGAACCTCATTCTTTGGTTTAAATTTACTTTCACAGCTAGTGTGGACACCAATTGCTTAGGACATCTCCTCTTTTACCCTGTTGGCCATTTGGTGTTAGTGCTAAGAAATTATAATAAAACAATTTCATTCAATGAAATATTAACCACAGCTATTAAAAAGAGTCATACACACACATATATTGATACGGGACGACCTTTAAGACATAGTTAAGTGGAGGAAAAAAAAGTTAGTGTAAAACATCAGATATATTATGCTTCCATTTATATTAAATAAACCAAGAATAGAGAGAAAGAAGGAAATGTATGTATATCTGCTTAAACGGTATATGCTCATTATACTTTCTGATAATATAGAGGAAAAAAAACTTAAGGAAAGTTGCCTCTGAGAATCAAACTGAGTAGGAGTTAAAATTAATTTTTGTTGCATAATACTTATTCTATTTGTATATTAAAAATTATATTAAGCATCTAAGTAAATGGCTTTTCACCTTGGTTGCACACTAGAATCACCTGAAAGAACCTTAAAAAAATTCTTGGTCCCTCCCTTCAGAGATTCTGATTAAACAGATGTGGATTAGAGGTGAGCATCAGTATTTTTAAAAGATGCTCAGATAATTCTCAATCGTAGTTAGTACTGATAATTACTGAGTCAAACTTTATACTTGGAGCCAATCTAAAAATCTCGTGTTCTTTTTGTTTACATTTAAAGCCATTGCATCAAGGTAAAAATCATTTAAATTGAAAGATACATTCTTAAATGAAATATATAACTTGAAGCTTATGAGCTTAAATAACCTCTTTTTTCTACCATGAATAAAACCGAGAGAGACAGCATATTATTTTTAGAAATGTATGTTGAGATAATCTGATTATATGTTAACATAATTATTCACCATTAGAAAAGTATTTTACTATTAGCTTTGAATCGGAATTTAAAAGAGTCCAACTAATTATTATTTTAAAAATTCCTTTCTTGCCAGGATTGCACAGGATGAATGAGGGAAATTAATATTTAGGATTATATCTTCATTTCTTTGTAGCTGGAATAAGCTCTGATTACAGCCTTGAAGAGATAGATGAAAAGGAAGAACTGAGTGAAGTGCCTAAAGATGAGGCTGAAAATACTTCTCTGAAGTCGCAAGACATTCCTACTGTATCTACTGATATAATAAATACACTGAAAAATGATCCTGACTCAGCCCTTGGCAGTGATACTGGAGAGTCCTCACAAAACTCCAAAGAAGAAAAACAAGAAACTAGAAACACAGATGGACAGTAAGTAGTCTGTATGCCAGAAGTGGTGGTGGTGGTTTGTTTAATTGATACTAGTCTTCTGAAATGTAGAACTGGTATTTTAAACACAAGTATAGTCATTTCTTTAGCTTATACTTTATCCCTTTTGCAACCATTTAAAAAAATGTTTATTCATAAAGTATCAATTTACATGTGATTGTTTTTAATAAAATAAAATCCAACAGTTCTGGTATCCCTGTGGCAGATCAACCATAACATGTAGTTATTTTGTATGAAGATTAGCATTTTTGTTTGTGTTGCATTTGTTTTGCCTATTACCTATTTGGCCTAAATGAAATATTTAATTTTCAATTTTCACCAAATGCTCCTGAAGAATTTTTACTAACTGCTAAATAAAACAGTTCTGCATCTTAGAATATGATGTTAAATCACTAATATTATTTTTACAGTCAACTTTATGAAGCACAGAATGCACCTTCCCCTTGGTCCTAGAAATCGAAAGTTATAGTATACTTACATTGTTAGAAATGCCACACTGTGAATAAAGATGAAATCAAGTAGGCAAAATAAACCATTTTATCAAAGTTTTATTATAATTTGCATGGGATTGTCTCCAAATTAATCTCTCGTATCACCAAAAAAACCCCCAGTGAAGTCAGTTCACATCCTGACTTGCCACAAGCTGACCTTGCCAGATGCAAGGAAAATGTCTGAGAGTACATTTCATTTAGTTCCTTTTTCTTTAAAAGATAATAATTGATAATAACAAAAAGACACTGTCTTGGGGAAAGTGTCCATTTTACCAAGCTTCTTACATCTTTCTTTGTAACAGGGTCACCATATGAAAGCTAATGTTTCATAGCATTTCCTCTCAGTTGTATTCTTTCTTTGCTATTAAATTTCTAATATTTGGCAGAAAAAGATGATTATTCCAGTCCATCTGTCTTTGGAAATTATTGCCTGTTTTATCATCATGTATGTGTGTGTGTGTTTCAATAGTATCAATATATAACATACAATATCATATTTTACAGAGGACCACACATTATGGTATGTAATTCAAGCAACAAAGCGAGGGTAGTTGACAGTGTAAGAAACCTGAGGTCACCGGGCCCAAACCAGGAGAATGGTGAGTTCTATAAACGCTAATAGCCAACACTTTCATAGCACTTGCTATGTGCCAAGGACCTTTCTTAAACACTTTATAGATATTAACTCATTTAATCTTGTATATTAACTCATTTATGGGTATTATTACTTCAGTCCCATCTTACAGATAATAGAGCCACAAAGACATTATGTAACTCACCTGAGGTCCCACAGTTAGTAAGTGGTGAACCTCAAATTTGAACTCAGGCAGTATGTGTTCAATACGTGTTTATTCCAAAATGTGCTTCTACCTACCATGTGTTCTAATGTTATTGTTGTTAAATCTTAGAGGTTATCTAACCTAGATCTTGGATCTTAAAGATGTATACTCTGTGTATACTTATGATCTACTTCTCTTTTTTCCTTCTACTGACTTCCTAACCCAAGCCTGTTTTATTTCATAGTTGGGTTGCTATACCTAAGGTGAAACTTGTCTGCCTGATTTTTCAGGCCCAAACCATCTAATTATATAATAGTGCTTATCAGTATTTCCCACTCCCACCCCCCCGGCCCGCCAAATCAAGACAGTTTATTCTCTTTCTTATGATATATTTCACTCAGTTCTATCATTAGGCCTATGCTTATTTTTATCTTTGCCTGGAAAATAATTTTCCACCTATCTTCACTCATTCAACTATTATCCAAATCCTGCCACTTTACGTATTCTGTTACTTGATTACTAGAAGCCATGTAGTTCTCTGTCTCAACTACTCAATTGGATTGGACAGTCTTCGATCATAGAAATTATATCTGATACTTTGTTTGAATTCCTTATAGCAGAATACTGAGATATGGTTAAAATATATATTTAGGATTGAATTTCAGAAAAATGATACTATACAAATAGAAGATGCAAGGAATACACAATGGTATTTTAAGGGGGTATGAAGGAAGTGCTTATTCTCATAGTCCAATCTATTATGTTAATATATAAAACTAGGTTAAGAGTCATAGAAAACACAGGGAGATATATATATATATAAAAAACATGGATTATCCCAATTCACAAACAAGATGGACAGATGGATATAGATGTCATTTTATATATGTGGTATGTGTTGGTTAATTTGAATATATATGTCTCTCACTCATTTTCCTTATGGTCAATACCATCCTGAGATACAAGTGTACAACTTATATACTTGTATATAATTTCCCCCTTTTTTCTTCTTGACTCAGTTTTTTACCACATACGCTATGACGGCAATAGCATTTCTATTGAGAAGTCATGATTTAAAAGCTGTTTACTTGTTTTAAAAATCATAGTCAAATCATTTTTGCTAAGATTTTGACATCATATTAGTGCTAGGGTCACAAGTACATTTCCGTAATACATTTATTTTGATTTGCACTTGATTTACACTGACCATTGTCAACTCTAGGTGATTTTTAAAAATAATTTGTTATCCTTAAACTAGTTTTATTCTCCTTTTCTCTCTTTTTTTTTTTTTTTTAACCTACCCTGTATACTTATCTAAATCATCCTTTCATCAGGTTGTTGATGTTGAGTAGGGGGGAAGTACAGTATAGTACAAAATATACCTTCTCCCTCTACTGGCCATTCTTGAAAAATGGCCTGTCCATTCATTGACATTTCATTGGCATTATCATATATATGTAGGAGGATGGACTAGCTAATGAATTCAGGAGTGATTCTAGGTTTCCAGGCCTGACAATCATTGAAAATTTTGAAATTGTGAAATTTTGATGAGAAATTCAGTTAGATAATGGTGAAGTAGGTGTAACCCACAGAAAATGTGAAAAATAGAAACTTAGAGTTCTAAAACCAGTAAATTAGGGTTTGTTAGAGGGGATTTAATTTAAAATATATTTTTTATGTTGATTTACCTTCTTTTGGAAAATGTTTCCATTCTGCAACTGGGATATACCTATATTCAGTGGAAAATGAAAAATTAGCAAGAGAAAAGGAAATACATTTAGGCTCATTTTCTGGTGCCAGGACCATTTCTTAAATTCTTTTGTGCTCATATCAGCATTGAGAGTACCACTTTTCATATAGATATTAAAAACACTTAAGAACCAAGTAAATAAGAACACAGGCAGAGATGTGCCTCTTCTGTGGTTTCTAATCATGTGTCCTTAATTTTATAAATCACAAAAGTTAATAATTATTAGTCACTGAGAAGAGAAATCACTTGAATAGACAATATGTATTCGAATAACCAGTTGTATTTTATGTGGGAAGAATAAAAATTAATTCCATTTTTAAATTATATATGTAATATAGGAACCTTGCAACCTAATAGAAAATACAACCACCATGATCCAATAATTGTGCAGTTAGGCAGGGTTTAAAAATATAGAGATTAAAAAAAATTGTATCCGAATTTACCTGGCAACATGATTTTTTTGGTTTTTGCATGCATATCTTTCTTTTTTCTTTTCTCTTTTTCTTTTTTCATAGAGGACCCATTTTAAATAGTTCATGATATATTTTAGGCAGTGAACTTTATCTTATAAAGTGAGTGATTATAAAACTATAGAGAAATACTTGACATCCTTTCATAATTTGACTTCCAAGGCTCACATTTCACTTGTGCTGTGCAAACAATCATATCTGAAAGGAGAGGCCACTGAGGATTTTGAAGATGAGCGTTAGCTGGTTATTCAGAAGAAATGACTCTTCATGGCATTTGACTGGAGGAGCACAGTATATAAATCACTTGGCTTAGTACAAGGCACGTGGTACACATTCATAAGCCTGTGTTTCCTTCCAGATGCCTCATTCCAACTCTTTGCCATCATGTTGTTGGCTGGCAACTGTTGCTTTGTTAACCTAGACACTGGGAAATGATTTTTGTTTTCAGGAGGTCTGAATTAAAATTAAGAGGAAAGGTCGTGCTGGGGAGAGGGAAGGTGTTTTCTCTACCTGGATTCAGACATGAGAAAAAGTTATTTTTTTCTCACAGAGAAAAATCAGAACCCACATGATTGTTTTTATGTAGTGGAAATCACCCATATTGTGACCGAAAATAAAGTCCTCTAAAAGTATTTAGCAAGGACACCTAATTAATAAGACAATCAACTTAGGTTCTGTTTTTACTTCAACTCTTAAAGGTAAGGTTTTGTTGTCTTCCTTAATTAAAACTGATAGCATTTGCTGGGATTGTTTCCCTTTTAATGTTAGGTATAAAATGTAAATATACTAGGTATTATAGAAAAGACAGAGAATTAAAATGGAAAAAAATAAAAGAATAAAAACATTTTTTAAATTTGTCAATGTCTTTTGTCATTCTTAACAATGACTGAAATATGGTCTTTATTTAAAAGAAAAATCATAGCTATCTTCTATGAGTACTTGTTTTGGGCAATACACTATGCTAATAATCATGTTACATAAATGATATATATAATACATGTTTTTGTTTACATCTGAGCAAACTGAGGCTCAAAGAGGGTAAGTAATATGATGTGGCCATACAGGTTGTAATTAGTCAAGCTGATTCCAGATTCAGGTCTCTATGATATCAAAGCCCATGCTGTTTTCCCTGTATGCCACTACCTGTATAATTTTTGTATAATTGGTAGCTGAAAATTATCTATAGAATTCAAATCAACCTGTTTCAGTTTGGGGGAGGCAGGCGTTGAAAACTTGAGGTTTTCTATTTTTTTCATATACTTTATGATATTTTTTCTCTCAGTAGATCAAAATGAAATAATTGTCATTCCAACAAACACAGAAGACAGTATGAAAAATGGAATGAGGAGAACAGAAATCAATGTAGCAGGTGTTGCCAAAAGTAACAATGTGGACATGGAAGTTGACAGACTATCAAACTATCAGGCATATAAAACTGATACTGCTAGAAGTTATAAGGAAAATCATCTTGCTGCTTCATCAGCACCAGATCAAAAACTGATTCAACCTAGTGCAGAAAAGACAAAAATGCAAGATGCAGCAATTCAGACAATCCCTTCCTGTGACAGTTTTGATGGGAATCACCAAGATCATAATTTGTCTGATGTCAAAGTTGATGGAAGTGTGCAAACTTCAAGTAACAACAAATCAACTCCACACTCATCTTTAAGCCCACAAGATTCTTTAGATACCTCAAGTGAATTTGGGAGTCAGGGCCCCCTAATTACATATACAGAAGAGCAACTCACCGTAAAAGATCCAATTTGTGCACATGGTAATGATGATCTTTTGCCTCCTGTAGATGGGACTGATAAAAATTCAACAGCTTCTTATGTAAAGAATTATCCATTTTACAGACAAGACTATAATCCCAAGCCAAAACCTTCAAATGAAATTACAAGAGAGTACATACCCAAAATTGGGATGACTACTTACAAAATAGTGCCTCCCAGATCCCTAGAAATATTGAAAGATTGGGAATCGGAAACCATAGGGTATAAAAATGATCAGAAGATAAATACTTTAGGAGAAAAGGACACTCATGAGAATGTGAAAGTAACTGCAATCCAAACAGAAGATCCTGTTATTTCTGAAAGCCCAAAGGAGCCAGAAGCAGACCTGAAACCAAAGCCTACCCTGAGAACAGAGCATCAGGTGCAAAGTGAGGAGAGCTTTACCCACAGCACAATGTCGAATCCTCTGAAACCTACTCCCGAAATGACGAGAGACACTGGCACAGCTCCTTTTGTGCCAAATTTGGAAGATATAAACAGTATTTTGGAGTCAAAACTTAAATCTCGGGTTTCAAATCCCCACTCCAAACCAAGTTCTTTTTTCTTGCAGATGCAAAAAAGAGTTTCAGGTCATTATGTGACATCTGCAGCTGCCAAGAGTGTTCAAGCTGCCCCTAATCCTACTCCAAAGGCACTAATAAAGAAAGAGGTGGAAAGGGATACAATACCTCCTCCAGAGCCAGCTCTTTCTCCCTTAAGTAAAACAACTCACTCTTCTCCACAGCCACACATTCAAAACACTGATGATGACAGCAATCAGAAGCCTACTGAAACCTCTCCTGCTCCCGCAGCCTCTCCCCCTCCCACAGCCCCCAAACCTGTTCCTCTTCCCAAGAGTCAGTTAGCAACACTTAACCTGAAGACTCTGAAAACTTTTGGTGCCCCTCGACCATACTCCAGCTCTGCTCCTTCACCGTTTGCCCTCGCTGTGGTGAAACGGTCACAATCTTTCAGCAAAGGTCGTACAGGGTCATGCAGTGAGGAGGTCGGAGGTGCATCTGCCCGAGCTCCAACTGACACAGAGGGAGGGAAGATTCCTTCCGTAAATACGTTTGTGGATGTCCCACAACCAGGTGTGAAAGATAAGGTAAATGTAACCTTTTTAAAAGTAAGGGATTCTTATACAACGTGGTTTAAACGGGGTTAACAAAGCATGTCGGTTTGTGTGTTACTTAACTCTGAATTCATAATCTACTATCAAGCTACTGTAGGAAGAAAAGAGTAGTAATACACAGAATCTGATTATTTATTCTCAGAGTTATTATAATTCATATAACTTGATCAGATATTACTATAAGGTAATCATTATATAATTGTATCATTAGCAAATATTTAAATTTATAGTTTCTTTGCTCCTACATTTGTATAGTGTACTAGTTTATATTTCTGACTCTCTAGTTTTCTGTGTTTTGCTTATCTCAATTTGTTTATAACTTTTCTGGATGTTCTGGTTGACTTTATTTTCTTTTCCAATTCTCCATAATGGCAAAATAGTTTTAATTACATAAAAACATAAGCAGTATCAAAGACTAGATAAAATAACCAAACATCTCTCAGCTCTGTATTTTCTATCATATACACTCAACCTGAGCTTACCAAACATTGTTATATATAATTTAAATTAAAACCAGAGTTTAAATAGGTAAGTTTCTTATTTCCCATTTTGTTAATTCAGTGTCAACTTTCCAATTATACGTATGTTGAGCAAAATATCACTTAACCACCATCTAACCTTAATGGTGTACAAAAAAGGGATTTGTTGACTTCATGTTTGATCAACTAATGATATAATTTGCTAGATTCAAGTAGTATAGTCAGGAAGAAATTCACAGTATGAATTATGATAATCCCCATGCAATTTTTAAAAAATACATTGTGTACTTTTACTCTGATAGTGTTTAAAGAATACTTTCATATTTGTATGACAGTTCCAGAAGCATTTTATACTATTTCTTCAAACACTCCCAGAGTAACAGAACATTAACCATATTGCCAAGTAAAGACTAAAAACTTTTCCATAATTTTAAAACAATATTTACCTTGAAAAATATTTCTTCATATATTTTCACATTTATGTTTATTACTTTGATATCATATCAGGAAGAGATATATGATGCAGAGATTAATTCTTTACTTGGGAATAAAGCCTGAGTTTTTTTCTTAGAATGGAATACCATTTCTAAACAACAGAAGCTTGATGGAGATAATACAGTTTTTGAGCCATTGCCTGAGTTCTGTTTAGCTCATCTTTTATAAAGATACTCATCTGGCAGTTCGAAAAAGACATTTTTAAGATTGTTTGAATACAGTTGCCAGTTAAATCAGTTACTAAATATTCCTTCCTAGGAAGTTTAATTAAATTTTTGATTCTTAAATTTGGAAATTTCTAATATTTATTTTTAGTCTCATGAGAAAAATAAAGAAAACATGGCCATCAGTTAGCCCCTGTGACTTCCAGAAACACAAAATAAGCTGTTAAATAGTCACTAATATTCCTTTATTAGAAGATACATTAGGTTCAACAAGTATGAAATTACCAATATTTGTCCATTTGTACCATCAAAAATAATTTCACAACACTAATATATTGGAACTATGAAAATGGTGTATTTTATTTTTTGTCTGTGGAATTTGTATTATTACTTTGGCTCTTCTAGCCAACTCCACTGGAGAAATCGGCATTATTTTATTTACTCAAGGACAGTAAAATTACCACTACATTTGTGAAACAAAAAGAGGTATCACTTTCCTTCCTTAGCCTCCTGAGTTCAAGATGAGGGAAAGAAATGCCCTCATCTTCCAGCTGAGCTCTGGCAGCAGAGATAACTCAGTGGATGAGGAAACAGAGCTGAGTCTAATAAAACACCAGTGAGGCAAATGGTGGTTCTTAAAGAGCTATTGATGATGAAAATGTTTTGCATAATGGCCCACTCTTCACCTGGTATTCATATAATTATTTCATTTATTTTTATAGGAAAATAACTCTGCACATAATGAACAGAATCCCCAAACGCCATCTCTGACTGACGGCCCATCATTCACCCTTAAGAGACAAAGTTCTTCAACATTCCAAAGCTCTGACCCAGAACAGATCCGACAGAGTCTGCTGACTGCAATTCGTTCTGGAGAGGCTGCTGCCAAGTTGAAAAGGGTAAGTTTTCTTTATCAGATGGGTGACAGTGGGTTTATTTTCAACATTGTCAAACTCATACTTAGGGGAAATTGTTTTCTGGCTTTTAAGTCTGAATAGGGAAGATGCCAGAAGTTACTCTTTTATGTCAGGGGTCATTTTTGAAGTATAAGCTGAGAGAGTACTTAAAAATATGTCAGGTCTGTTTTCCAAAACATGGGCCAGGTGCAGAACACGAGTTTTGCTCATTATTATATATCTATATATAGAAAGTGCCTTGGACTCTTATTTTAAAAAATTGTGTTAGCACAGCAAGAAAGAGTCTTTTGGAAAGAAAGTCCCTCCTTTATTCCAGAAAAGCTGCACTATTGTAGGAGCCTGCAAGTTTTCAGTCATCGCTCCTACAGTAATCAGTTGCTACCATACGTGGGATTGGGTGGTTGGGCAGCGGGGAGGAGTTTTATAGGCTAAACCAAAATAATGTAGGGAAAATCTAGAGAATTTAGATGAGACCTAATGCAGAAATTCCAATCTTAATAATGCCCTGCCAGAGTCTAGCTTCTCCTGGATGTAGGAGAGCAAGGAGGTGTGCCCCTTTCTTGGGCAAACACCAAAAAGCGTCACAGGGAATTATGTGCAGAAGAGTTTCCTCCCTTTGTCGCCTTCATCCTCTGAAAGAGGATGTGGTGCAGCCTTGAGCCTGGCATCCTCACTTGGACCTCCCAGAGGCTGTAGTTTCCCTAAATGTCTTTCTTGTTCTTCCCTTAGTCATCTTGGTTGCAAGTTCCTCAACACCCAAGACAAGACAAGTACTCATTATTTCACTGACTCCCTAGGCATTTCATTTTGTGAATTCCTTCTCTAATCATTTTAGAAGCTATTTAGAGAAGAGTAAGAGACTTGTTGAGCAAAACACTGAACTCAACAAAAACGAAATCTGCCAAGGAACAGGAATGCTGCAAAGATAGAAAAAGGGGGAGGCATCCTCGCGTGTCTACACAGCCAGCCTTGCCTGTGTCAGCCAACTTCCTGGATGGGTTTCAGTGGAGCCCTGAGTGACGGCTGTTCCCACAGAGGACTTGGCGCTCCCATCTGGGCACACATGGTGACAAGGCAAAATATTGTGTGCTGTCAGGAGTGGAGGAAACATGAAGGAATAATTCAGGGGAGTAGGTTTGAATTTTGTAGATTATTGGTAGAGTTTAAATTAAGGTGCCAGGCAGCAAAAAAACAAAAAAAACCAAAAGGAATATTGAAATTGGTATTTCACAGGTCATGACATCTATATTTTGTGTGTGTGTGGGGAGTATGTCCCTGTAAATAAACTACATTCTCATTTATGAAAATAATTCTATTTCTAATTCTGTTTCTAATCTTATAAATTGTAAGGATGAGTTTCAAAGTTCTCAATTCAATAAATTTGATAAATATTTTTTTAAAGCAGAAAAATACCAAACATTGTACTAGATACTGCGGATACAAAATTGAATAAAATGAAGCCTCTGCCTTCTGGGTGTTCATAGCCTGGGACTGAGAAACAGTGGTACCTCAGGCTCATGGGAGAACAGAAAATAACCACAGTGCCTTTGTACTAAGTCAGTGGATATATTAATCAGTTTCAGTAAACTAACTGCAGAAAACAGTGCATTAAGTTGTAAATGCCTTTTAGGCCAACAGAATTTTACAGGCAAGCAGCTGTATACTTGGTGTCTTATGGGCTCCGAATTGGCAGTCTCTTCACGTATAAAATTCTCATTGCTTCCAGAATGAGCTGGATGTGAATCAACAAAGAAAGCAGGCCCTAAATGATGATCCTATAATTGTATCCTGTTTATAACTCATTACTTTAGGTTCTATTGAGTCTAAATTTTCTCTCTTTCAGTAGGTTATTGATAGCTCTGACTCCCTACAGTGTCAGCTCCTAAACTCTGTTTAATGAAAATTCCTTACATAATCCTTTTTCTTCCCTCTGAAGAAAGACACAGGGTCTAGTAGAGTTCATGATATCTACACTCCATGATCAGCACCTTCACTTCTACTTATATGTGCTAAAAAATGTGTTTTTATATACCAAGACTCAGAAGAATATTGTTTGTAATAGCTCCAAATACATATAACCTTAATATCCAAAAATGGTAGACTAGTGGTATATTCAAAGCATGGACTATCAAATGGCAATAAATTGGATAAAATACACACAACAGAACAATGTAGATAGAGATATAAAAAGATATGTAAAGTTGACAGCATGCAAAACTAAATTATTCAGTGATGCATGCATAGGTGGCAATTATTTTTAAAAGTGAGGAAGTAATTACAAAAATCACAATAGGGTTACTTCCAGAGGGGAAGAAAAAGTGCTGTTGGGGGCGTATTAGAGCAAGACGGGCACAAAATTTAAGAGGGAACTAAAAAAATTAGTAATCAAGATAAATATTATCTTAATGCAATATTTTAAAATGTACAAATTAATGCAAAAATCCATGATAAAGTCAAAATTTTAAATAAAGACAAGATCAGTAGGGAGCTGGAGTAGGGAGTATTCTCTTGACCTGGGTGGTGGGCTGCATATATATGTCTTTGTTTTCATTGGGCTGTACAGTGCACTTCTCTGTACATGTATTATATTTCAAAAAATTGCAGGTGGTAAAAATGGACACAAGCATGCTCTAATTTCTTGTGATCTTTGCTTAAGTCCCACATTTCTGTCCTGTTCTGAACATTTCTTCTGGTTTGTTTTACATTCTAACATTTCTTTTATAGAACAACAGTTATAGTGCCAAATAAAATCTCCAGTGATTTTGACAGTGGGTTTAGGTTGTTCATCAGAAAGTTGGCTCCGTGTTTGCCTGTATTTTGGCACCCAAATGTTCAGTTTTACTCCAGGTACCAACCTGCCTTATGGCTCTTGTTCATACTTGAGCAATTAACCTTCATTAAATAGTTGGTTCACATTAGAACAATTATCTAGTTGATTGCTCTAGTGTAAATGTAGTTGTGAATTTTCATGTTCCTTAAGGCTTTTTTCCCATGCCTTACCCCCAAGTCAACCCACATACAGTCAAAGTGATTTGTCTTGTCTTCATATAAAGCATTAATAAATCTAGCACAGTATTTTATAAAATGTGTTTGACATTAAGATGTATGTATGACAGCAAATTGTTTTCAGAGAATAAGAGATTAAGTCATCTACTCTCATTGACTTGTGTTGACACAAGAACTTCTTTGGCCGCTTTTGGTTCTTGTTGGTGCTTGACTTACTGAGGTTATTACACTATTATAAGGAGAATATAGGTTTGTAAAAATAAAAGTCTGAAAGTAAACTGATGAATGATATTTAGTGCTTGGTATTAAGTGTTTCCTCAGAAAATAAAACTTATCGTTAGCTAGATAGAAATCTGGAGGGAAGAGAAAACCTGGATAAGTCACCCAGGATCTTCCTGGCTTATTTTTAATTAGTCTGCTTTTTATTCATATTTCCTTGGTTTGAATTTGAACAGTCCAAGTGTTTCAGGTTGGCACCTCTTTCCATGTATTTTAAAAGTAAAAATAAATGATGGTTTCTTAGTAAGAAAGCTATGTGAATATTGCTGAAAATTTCTTGAACTTCAAGGGTAGACAGTCAACTAGTAGATGCTTACATCAGTAAATTCTTAAAGTTACTTTTTAAAGATATCTTTATTACTAGTGTCCTATGGTCACTGTTCAAAAAATTCAAGCAATACTTTTATACTTCATAAATGTTTGTAAAAAGTTACCATATTTCATCTAAGAAATAGTCATTGAGTTACACTCACCAGGCACTAAAATAACTATGAGTATGAAGTAGGTATGAAGTGGCATTAAAATAGACAAGGTCTCTGACCTCAAAAAATTCATAGAATAGTATTCTAATGATATCTCTCATGTTTGAAGTTTAAGTAAACAAATTTTTAAATAACAAAATACCATTTCCCCCCAGAGTAACTGCTCTGGATAGAGTACAGTGTAACCTTTCAGACCACTTTTGTAGTATATAAACATTTATTTTTTCTAACAAAAATGGAATCCTCTGTAAAACACTATTAAATATATATCTATCTCTTGAAGCTTTCCCTTTTATTACATACATATCTATGCTATTCTTTTAAGACTATGTAGTATTTGGAATTCCCTGGTGGTCCAGTGGTTAGGACTCTGAGCTCTCACTGCCGAGGGCCCATGTTCGATCCCTGGTCAGGGAACTAAGATCCCACAAGTTGCGTGGCACGGCGCGGCCAAAAAAAAAAAAAGACAACATAGTATTTGACTGTATGAATGAACCATAGCTTATTTGCTCCTTACTGGTAGACATTTAACTGGATTCTAGTTTTTCACTCTATAAATGATGTTACAATTAACATCTTTTACTTGTAGACATTTAGAACCATCAGTATGTTTTTTAAATGCTTAAACCAAATTTACTCTCTTTTACTTTACAAAGAATATGAGAACTGCAACTTTGGCAAGAATTACAAAAATAACCCCTCACACACACAGAGACTTTTCAGACCAAGATTACATAAAAAGCCATTACCTGTCTGTTTGTTGGCTGTACTTGGAAAGTAGCCCCACATGAGTACTGAATAGGGTGCCGATAAGTAAGTGTTCCTTCCCTTGGTGGCAACTTTTCTGCTTAGCTATTTTATTTCAGGTGGATGGTGTCAACCACTCTACTCCATCCTGGGTTCATAAGACAGTCAAGAAAATTGATTAGTTTAGATGATCTATCTTTGTTTAGTAAAAGGCAAGAAATGAAGCACCAGGAAACCAAAGCCAACCTAAATTTGCCAACTTTATTTTCCTTTTCACTAACTCTGTTGCTAGGCAGAATCTGTGGCCTTTTGTACTTCAGTTCTCTTCTTATGAAAAGAGGATAATGTTTGGCTATAAAGCTGAACTGGTCAAATTACGATCAAGAGATGAACCATTTTTCTTAAAATATTGTCATATTTTATATGTAATATTTCAAAATATTATACCTACTTACTATTCAGAATCCAGATAACTTTCTTCTACATTCCTGTAAGTAATGTTGGAATTTCAAGCTATTTAGGAAATTTTGTTTTAGTGTTTTTTATTCCCTTACAGTTTGTAAATAGGAAACTTTGCCATAGAATTTTGGAACTTAGGAGTTTATTCCCTAGTAAATAAACTCCTTTTCATTCTGCATTTGTTTTGGCAAAACAGTCATAGGTTTGACTTTTTTATCCTTTCAAATGAAGGCATTTTAAAAACCAAAGCTAGTTTTTCTTATAAATGAGGGGTACCTGGGAGAGTAACTTCAAGTTAATATATATCATCAATATGAAAATTATAGAATTCATGGCTTTGTGGAATTTGCTTTATTTTTCTACATTCCCCAAGGTACTTTGGGGGAGCCAGAATTAATCTAGCTAAAAATGCGCTTTAACTGCTTGGCTTGCAGTCTGCTTGTGCTCTTGTCCTTTGAGTTGATTTGGTAGTTTTGTAAAGACTAAGGTGTGTTAATGGATTATTTAACTTGTTTGCTGTGGAAATAACTCATTTTTAATTTCATGGTAGAATGAACATTTATTCTTGATTATTTGAAATTTATTGAATAATAAATACTAAATGTTAGCATTTACAATTAAGTAGAAGTTAAAATGTGGTAATTGTTGAAAATTGAAAATTAGACAGCTGTCCCATTTTAAATTGATGGGTGCAAAGTGTGTTTCTTTCTCTTAGGTTACAGTTCCATCAAATACAGTATCTGTGAATGGAAGGTCAAGATTCAGCCACTCCATATGCCTTGATGCCCAGGATGGCCATTAAATGTTGCCCTGCCATGCCGCACTTCATCAGCGCTATTGCACAGAACGACTTCATACTGATGGAGAATGTTAGCAAATGTATGTTCAGATGTACACTAATATATTATCTATTAAAGCATAAGAACTTGTGCTGTGGCTTTTAATGCCAAAAGAAGAATTACCAGAATTTATAATTTATAATAATATCTTTGGCCTTTTTTGCCTTAAGAACTGAATATGCTGCTTTAGAACTTTAAGACAAGGTGTTAATGACTTTCATTTTTCTCAAATGAGAAACAGTCACCTTTTGTTGATTTCACTTATTTACACATTCTCTACAATCGTGACTTAGACGAAGGGATAAATTAAGACTCGTAGACTTATATTTGTATGACACATAAATAACTAGGCAAACATAGATCTGACATTTGCTGCCTCAATGTTACAGTTTAATTGGAAATGTTTATGTTATATTAAAGCCCATAATAAATATTCCATTGATGGATATAACATGTTATGGGGTGGGTACCCCATCCTCTAAACATAAACATTAAGGTTTCAGAAATCCTGGTTTTAATTAAAGTGATAGTCATTATGTAGTTCAGATGCTAATATTCTGAATAGTAATATATATTTACATTAAAGCTAAAGTTGTTAAGCAAAACAATGCCTAATTTGTTGGCTTGTAACTGTTCTGGGGTCTAGAGCTTGTTGATGTTCAATTCCTACTTTAAAATTTTAAAATTTAACTGCTCACTTATTCTAAAAGCCTTGTCAAACAAACTGATGTTATGTTGGTTTTTACTAAAGCTACTGGGATATCTGCCTCTTTGGAAAATGTGTTGCTTTTTCCCCTGTTTAATAAAAGCAAGTTATATATTTGGGATGCTTTTTAAAATTCAGTTTGTGTCAATCAGCATATTTGTGCACTTCGCCTGATGAACACATCTCCATCAGCCAGTAAACAAATAAGTAATATAGTAAGACCGACCATTTATCAGGGCTCCCTGGTGTGTATGAGCCCATGTATTATTCTAACTCCAAAATGCATAACATGCTTAGCAGAGTTCCTGACACACGGCAAGTACACATTAAGTTAAATATTGCTGCTATTTCCTTGAATCAGACTTGAAGAGACCCTCATGTATGGAAACCTAAGTTATGTCATTATAAACCAATAGGGAAAGGAGTGACTTTTTGAAAAACTGTGTTTGATCATCCACTTGGAACACAATACGTTTGGATTCCTAACTCAAACCATAAACAAATATATTTGAGTTAAAGACAGCTTTTAAGAGCAGTATTTTAAAACTTAGATGAACATATTCAACATTTTTCAGACCTCAGCATAGGAAAATTACTTAAATAAGACAAAGGCACAGTCATAAAAGATATGACACATTACAAATATTAAAATTTAAAACTTATATGTACATTAAGTACTGTAAAAATGAAAAAATAAGCCACAAAATGTTTTTAATATATATATAAGCGTTAATTTATAAAAATGTAAACATTTCTAAGACTCATGAAAAGACTACTGAATAGAAATATGCACACACTTAAAAAACAAAGGGTATTTCTTACAAGAGGAAATCTGAAAGGCTAACAAACATATGGAAAAAAATACTCTTCAGTAATAATCAAGGAAACACAAGAACACAAGGAAGTGTACCACATCACACCCATCAAATTAGTAAAAATGTAAGTTTCAAAATAGCAAGTGTTGTCAAGGGCAGTGAAGCAATGGGAACTCTTACTGTCGGTGGGAAAATACACTGGCACAACCATCAAATTGGCAATATCTAGTAAAATTAAAGATGTCTTATCATGTTACCTTAAAGAAGTACTTATGTGTGTGCTTAAGGAGACATAAAAATGTTCATGGCAGCCTTGTATATAAACAGCAGAAAGGAGTCCTAACCAGTGCTAAACATTGATAGTATATTCATATAACAGACTTTTGTACAACAGTCAAAATGAACAAATTAGAGTTACGCATATCACATGGATACATGTCAAAAATAATAAGAAAACAATGGAACAATGCTTACTTTATGATGCTTATATAAAATATAAAATATGCAAAGTGACACTATGTATTATGGCTGTAAATATAGAAAAAATAAAATACACAGGTTTGCTGGTGGGAATCAAGAAATGAAGATCGGATTGGGGAGATTTATAGGAAGCATCACTTGTGTTTGTAGTACACACTGGTTTGAAAACAAGTTTTACTCCAGGTTTTAGCAAACTTGAAATAGTTTGTAGTTATTTTTTTTAAAGATCACACAGGACTTAGGGGGATATATATATATATATATATATGAACCATTAGTACACAATCTGAAAAAGTTGCCTTGTCCACATTATTTTAGGAGAAAAGCATGTGCTACACTCTCTACCCAATTGGGAAAGGATAGGAAAACTAGTCATATCCTTAAGTGACAGCAAAATGAAGATACAGGAATGATTTAGAACCAACTTTCAATTTTCATATTTAATTTTTGTCATCTAGGCATTTTGCTTTTCCTTTTTTTTTCCCCATCAGGTTATTTCTTTATGATACCTATTTTTAAATTATCCAGATTCTATGTAAATTATAGGGTTTGAAATTACCCTCTTTTCTGTCTCCAGCATCCCAATCCCCTTTGCAGAGATAACCAATGTTAATGTTTTGATATTAATCCCTATATAGATGTATTTATATCCAATACATATTTATAGGTTTGTTTTCGGCTTCTGTATTTTTGCAGAGTTGTTGTTACTGTTGTTTTTAAGATTTAAAAAAAATCACACTCTAATACTATTTAGCAGCTTGCCTTTGCACCAGCAATGTTCCTTCTTGCACATAAAGATCAACCTTATCATGTTTCGGTTTGTTGTTCTCCTATTATTAATTTCATTCTTGTGGTACACAGTTATGCCTAGAGTCAAGATACCTGGGTTCAAATCATAGGTCTGCCACTTACAAGTCATGGGATCTTGGGCAAATTATTTTATCTGTACCTCATTTTCACCTTTGAAAAACTGAATTAACATACTTATCTCATGGTGATGGTTGTGAGGATTAAATGAATTTTAAAAGTGTTTGGCACAATTCATTTTACAAAGCTACCTATTTTTAATACTACTATTAGCGAACAGGTATTATTTATCTAATATACTTCCCATCCTTCTGAAGAGTGACCTTCCCTCCCATTTTAAGACCAGATCTTGTGAAAATGACTCTACTACCCAAAGCAATCTACAGATTCAATGCAATCCCTATCAAACTACCAACTGGCATTTTTCACAGAACTTGGCCTGAGATAACAGAATCCACACTCTGCTACTTGACCCAAGTCCTTGAATGAGACCAGTCATTTTCCTGAGACCTAATGTTGCTTGTACTTGAAACTTAAAGAATCCCAACTGATACAATTATTTGTTTAGTGCCAGTTCGTTTCCTACCCACTACCAGTAGAGACAAAAACATAAAAGAGCTAAGAATCAAACTCACTAGTTTTTACTATCCATTGACTGATAAATGACTTGAAAGAAAAGGGAACTTGCAGTTGGGGGTCACAGTGAAGATTTCCATGGATAGAATTTTTTTTTAGATTATTTTTCATGTAAAAATAGCTAATTTATTTGGTGTTTTAGAGTTTACACAGAACTTTTGTATTATTTGATCCACATGTGGAACAAAAAAGTACGCAAAGAAATTGCTACTTTTACAAACGTCACACAACCAGACAAGCGGCAGAATCCCACATCTGATTTCGAGTTTGCTCTTTCGCCTGGCCAAACTTTGCAAGTGATGGAGAAAATGGTGCTAGATTTCAAGGGATGCTTAAATAGTAACCTACTTGCTCTGGATCTTCAGTTTGTCTTGCTTTTCTCTTTAATGTTACCATTTTCCTGCAAGTTTTCATCCTTAACACCTCAGACTCTTCATATGGGTAGATATATTTTGTTTATGGCAAGAAAAAATGCCACCATGTGCTCTCTCGAAAGAACTTTTCTGACAGGTATTTCAAGAGAAATTGTGAAACATTCTGGTAATCTGTATAGCACTGTTGGCATTTCTGCGTCACAAACTGGAGAAATTCATTTGGAAGTCTTGCAAATTACTCATCTTGAAGAAAAAGTGCTACAATTCCAACCTTATAGTTTTCAAACCAAGAAATTTCTTTACCTACCAACTTATTATGTTCCTACCCACGCCTTGTGGTAGACGATAGTGATGGCCCCAATTCTTTACCTCACCTGCATCCACACCTTTTGCCACATGACTTTGCATTTCCTCTCGCTAAAGAGACAGAACCCATTTCCCCACCCACAGGAACAGGTTTTGTGACTAACAGAATGAGATGAAATGACACAGTGCCAATTCTGAGACTAGATCTCAAAGTCTGCATGTTTTTGCTTGCTCTCCCTGTGCCTGAAATGCTGCTGTGAGAAAGACATCTCTGGGATGGCTGAATGGTCCTTAAAAAAGGATGAGAGATGCATGGAGCAGGGCTCCCAACTGAGGTCAGCCTAGAGCATTTAACAGTCAGACCCCTAGACATGAGCAAGTTCAGTCAAGATCAGCAGGGCCAAATAGCCACCCGAAGCTGACCCTGGTGTAAGAGCAATCAATGCTTACCCACTAGCAATGCCCCTGAGGTTTCATGGTTGATTGTCATACAGCATTAATGTGGCAGTAGATGCAATACACCCTCTTAAACTCATATACATATGACTCTAACCCAAATTATAAATTCATTCAACTGGTTCAGATCCACATACCCTATTTCCCCCATAGTTCCACAGACTATTTACTAAATCCAACACAAATACACCTCATTCCCTGTCTAGCTCCCAGCTACCTCAAAAAAAAAAAAAAAAACGTAATAATTCCTTTATTATTTGTGGTGCAGAAATATCTTCTTTCCCTTTCTCCTCTCTCGTTTTATGTTCAGAACTGGGAACACGAGAGCCCAAATATCAAAGAGATCCAAAGCCCCCTTAAAAGCTCTTTGGACTTGTCTATTTCGTACAGTTGCCAGATAAAATACAGATTTCCCAGCTAAATTTGAATTTCAAAGATAAACGATGAATTACTTTTTAGTGTAGGTATGTCCCATGGAATATTTGGGATATATATATGTACGTATGTATACACTAAAAAAATCATTGATCTGAAATTTAAATTTAACTGGACATCCTATATTATTCTTTGCCAAATCTGGCAATCCTACTATTTCAGGAAAATCTGGAAGGAGGAAATGAAGCAAGAAGAAGCATCCAACATGTGGGGAAAAAAGAGGAGAGAGCAGGCCCAGGTACATCAAGAAACCGGAAAGTGGCATTATAGAAAAGAGTGGAACCTTTGTTCTCTTTGATAGTTCACCATCAGAGAAAACCTCATGTAATGAATAGGAAAAGGTTCATTGAAGAGTTCACAGTGAAGAAACCCTGTGGATGACTTCTGTTGGCGGGTTTTAGATACCTTCAAGTCATCAAGAAATAATATACTCAAGAAATTCTGCTAGAGATTGGCCAAGATGGCAGAGTAGGAAGACACTAAGCTCACCTCTTCTCACAAGCACACCAAAATCATAACTATTTGCAGAATAATCATCAATTAAAAAAACCAGAACCTACCAGGAAAGACCTTATATAATTAAAGACATAAAGAAGGCAAGACAGGTAGGAGGAGCAGACTCACAATACAATAGAGTCCCATACCCCTGGGTGGGTGACCCACAAGCTGGAGAATAATTATATTGCAGAGATTCTCCCACAGGAATGAGAGTTCTGAGCCCTACACCAGGCTCCCCAGCCTGGGTATCCTGCACTGGGAAGACAAGCCCCCATTGCATTTGCCTTTGAAGGCTAGCAGGGCTTAATTTCGGAAGCCCCAGAGGACTGGGGGAAAGAGAGACTTCATTTTTAAAGGGTGCTGACAAAATCTCACGTGCACTGGGACCCAGGGCAAAAGCAGTAATTCGATAGACGCCTGGGCCAGGCCTACCTGCTGGTCTTGGAGAGTATCCTGGAGAGGTGGGGGTGGCTATGGATCACCCTGGGGACATAGACAAGAGTCATATTTGGGAGTTTGGACACTGCTGCTAGGGATCATCTTGGGACGATCTTGGGACCCTCCCTCTAGTTCATCAGCACCAAGACCTGACCCCACCCAACATCCTATAGGCTGGGACACCTCAGGCCAAACAACTAACTGGTCGGGGCCACAACTCTGCCCATCAGCAGACAGGCTGCCTAAAGACTTCTTGAGCCCAAGCCACCTCTAGACATCCCTCTAGACATGGCCCTGCCCACCAGAGGACCAAAAACCAACTCCACCCAGCAGTGGGCAGGCGCTGGCCCTGCCCTCCAGGAAGCATGCACTAGCCTCTAGACCAGCCTCACCAACCAGGGGGCAGACACCAGACATAAGAAAACCGTAATCCTGTGGCCTGCAGACCCAGCCAGCCTATAGTAGGCCAGCTCCTACCCAGGGACCAGCTGGGTCCCAGCACTGCCCACTAGCAGGCCAACATAAGCTTCAGGACACCCCAGACCCCATACCAAACTGTGTCAAGAACTGGTTCCTCTGTTCCCCCACCAATGATCTAACACCAGCTCTGGGATCCCTGGGCCCTGCAGCCAGATTCTAGGACCTGGTTCTGCCAGCCAGTAGTCCAGCACTAACCCCATGATCTGGCTTTACCCTACAGTGGGCAGGCAACAGCCCTGGAGTCTTCTGAACCCTGACTCCACCCACCAGTGAGTCAGCACTAGCCTGGGGTCTCCTAGGGTTCTGCAGCAAACTGTCTCATGACTCGACCCTACTAACTAGCAGCCAGCAGCATCTGCACAGGGCAGGAACTGGCAACCAACTGGGCTACAGGCCAACCAAGCCTACCAGACCACCCACATAATCAGCCCACCACAAAAGAAGGAACCACGCAGCCCTCCTAGGGGGAACCCCTAGAGCATATAGCTTGGGTGATGAGAGGGGAGTGTGCTGCTGGGACACACAGGATGTCTCCTACAGAGGGCCACTTCTCCAATGTCGTGAAATGTAATAACCTACCACATACATAAATATACAAATAGCAACTTAGACAAAATGGGGCAGCAGAGGAACATGTTCCAGACAAAGGAACAAGATAACACTCCAGAAGAAGAACTAAGTGAAGTGGAGATAGGCAATCTACCTGAAAAAGAGTTCAGAGTAATGATCGTAAAGATGATCAAAGAACTTGGATGAAGAATGGATCCACAGAGCAAGAAGTTAGAAGTTTTCAACAAAGAGAAAATATAAGGAACAACCAAACAGATGAAAAAATATAGCAACTGCAATGAAAAATACACTAGAAGGAATCCACAGTAGACTAAATGATACAGAGGAATGGATCAGTGAGCTGGAAAATGGAGTAGTGGAAATCACTACCACTGAACAGTAAAAAGAAAAGAAAATGAAAAGAAGTGAGGACAGTTTAAAAGACCCCTGGGACAACACCAAGTGCAGGAATATTTGCATTATAGAGGTCCCAGAAGGAGAAGAGAGAGAGAAAAGGACATATAGAACATATTTGAAGACATAATAGCTGAAAACTTCCCTAACCTGGGAAAGGAAACAGTCACCCAAGTCCAGGAAGCACAGAGAGTCCCATACGGGATTAACCCAAAGAGGAATACACCAAGACACTGTAATGAAAATGACAAAAGTTAAAGAATATTAAGCAACAAGGGGAAAGCAACAAATAACTTACAAGAGAACTCCCATAAGGCTATCAGTTGATTTATCAGCATCAACTCTACAGGCCAGAAGGGACTGGCACAATATACTTAAAGCAATGAAAATGAAAAAGCTACAACCAAGAATACTCTAGCCAGCAAGGTTCTCCTTCAGATTTGATGGAGAAATCAAAAGCTTTACACACAAACAAAAGCTAAAAGAGTTCAGCACCACTAAACCAGCTTTATAACAAATGTTAAAGGAACTCCTTTAGGCATAAAAGAAAAGGCCACAACTAGAAACAAGAAAATTAGAAAATGAAAATTTTAACCAGTAAAGGAAAACCTACACTAAAAGTAGGAAATCATCCACACACAAGGTTAGTAGGGAGGGTAAAAGAAAAAAGCAGTAAGATTTTGTATATCCACAATAAGCAGTTAAGGGATACACAAAATAATTAGATGTAAAATATGATACCAAAAACAGTAATCATGAGAAGAGGAGAATACAAATGTAAAATTTTTAAAATGTATTTAAAGTTAAGAGATCAACAACTTAAAACAATCAAATATATATATAGACTGCTCTACAAAAACCCCATGGTAACTGCAAACCAAAAATCTATAATAGATATACACACAAAAAAGAAAAGGCAGTGCAAACATACCACTAAAGATAGTCATCAAATCACAGAGAACAGAACAAAAAGAAGAAGGAAGGGGGGAAGAAAGACCTACAAAAACAAATCCAAAACAATTTAAAAAATGGTAATAAGAACATACATATCAATAATTGCCTTAAATGTAATGGATGAAATACTCCAACCAAAAGACATAGAATGGCTGATGGATACAAAAACAAGAGCCAGTATATATTGCTGCCTACAAGATACTTGATCTAGAGACACACACAAACTGAAAGTGAGGGGATGGAAAAAGGTATTCCATGCAAATGGAAATCAAAAGAAATCCAGAGTAATACTTATATAAGAAAAAATAGACTTTAAAATAAGACTGTTACAAGAGACAAAGGACACTACATAATGATCAAGGGATAAGTCCAAGAGGAAGATATAACAATTTGAAATATTGGGTTGGCCAAGAAGTTCGTTCAGGTTTTTCCATAACATCTTACGGAAAAACCCAAATGAACTTTTTGGCCTACTCAATATATATGCACCCAACACAGGAGCAAGTAAATTTATAAGGGCACATATTAACTGACATAGAAGGATAAACTGACAGTAACACAATAACAGTGGGGGATTTTAACATGCCACTTACACCAATGGACAGATCATCCAGACAGGACATCAATAAGGAAACACTGGCCTTAAATGATACATTAGACCAAATGGACTTAATTGATATAGAGCACTTCGTCTGAAACTGGAATACACATTCTTTTAAAGTGCACATGGAAAGTTCTTCAGGATAGATCACTGAGGCCGCAAAACAAGCCTCAGTAAATTTAAGAAAAGTGAAATTTTATCAGGCATCTTTTCTGACCACAATGTTATGAGATTAGAAATCAACTACAAGAAAAAAACTGCAAAAAAAAAAAAAAAAACCACCACAAACACGTGGAGGCTAAACAGTATGCTACTAAACAACCAATGGATCACTGAAGAAATCTAAGAGGAAATTATTGATAAAATATACCTATAGACAGGGGCTTCCCTGGTGGCACAGTGGATAAGAATCCGCTTGCCAATCCAGGGGGGACACAGGTTTGATCCTTGGTCTGGGAAGATCCCACATGCAGTGGAGCAACTAAGCCCATGCACCACAACTACTGAGCCTGTGCTCTAGAGCCCACGAGCCACAACTACTGAAGCCCGCCTGCCTAGAGCCTGTGCTCTGCAACAACAGAAGCCACTGCAATGAGAAGCCTGCGCACCGCAACAAGAGTAGACCCTGCTCACTGCAACTAGAGAAAAGCCCACGTGCAGCAACAAAGACACAACACAGCCCCCCACCCCAAAAAAAAACCTATAGGCAAATGAATATGAAAACACAAAGATCCAAAACGTATGGGATATAGCAAAAGCACTTCTAAGAGGGAAGTTAATAGTGATACAAGCTTACCTCAGGGAACAAGAAAAATTTCAGACAATCTAACCATACACCTAAAGCAACCAGAGAAAGAAGTACAAACAAAACCCAAAGTTAGTAGAAGGAAAGAATCATAAAGATCAGAGCAGAAATAAGTGAAAGAGAGAATAAAAAACAATAGAAAAGATCAATGAAAATAAAAGCTGGTTCTCTGAAAAAATAAAATTAATAAATCTTTAGCCAGACTTGTCAGGAAGAAAAGGGAGAAGGCTCAAATCAATAATATTAGAAATAATAAAGAACTTACAACTGACACCACAGAAATACAAAGGATCATAAAAGACTACTATGAACAACTATATGCCAATAAAATAAAAACCTAGAAGAAATGGACAAATTCTTAGAAGGGTATGATCTCCCAAGACTGAACCAGAAAGAAATAGAAAATATGAACAGATCAATTACCAGTAATGAAATTGAATCAGTAATTTAAAAACTCCCAACAAACAAAAGTCCAGGGCCAGATGGATTCATAGGTGAATTCTACCAAACATTTAGAGAAGAGATAACACCTATCCTTCTCATACTGTTCCAAAAAATTGCAGAAGGAACACTTCTGAACTAATTCTATGAGACCAGCATCACCCTGATACCAAAACATGACAAAGATATCACACACAAAAAAATTACAGGCCAGTATCACTGATGAACATACCTGCAAAAATCCTCAACAAAATACTAGCAAACTGAACCCAACAATGCATTAAAAGGATCACACCCCATGATCAAGTGGGATCCATCCCAGGGATGCAAGGATTTTTCAATACCCATAAATCAATCAATGTGATATATCACATTAACAAACTGAAGAATAAAAACCATATGATCATATCAACAGATGCAGAAAAAGCTTCTGATAAAATTTAACACACACTTAGGATAAAACTTTCCAGGAAGTGGGCCTGGAGGGAACACACCTCAACATAATAAAGGCCATATGTCACAAACACACAGCTAACATCACACTCAACAGTTAAATGCCGAAAGCATTTCCTCCAAGATCAGGAACAAGAGAAGGATGCCCACTCTTGCCACTTTTGTTCAACGTATTTTAGGAAGTCCTAGCCGCACCAATCAGAGAAGAAAAAGAAATAACAGGAATCCAAATTGGAAAGGAAAAAGTAAAACTGTCACTGTTTGTGGATCATATGATACTATACATAGAAAATCCTCAAGACACTACCAGAAAACTATTGGAGCTCATCAACGAATTCAGTAAAGTTGCAGGATAAAACATGAATATACAGAAATCTGTTGAATTTCTATGCACTAACAATGAACCAGGAGAAAGGGAAATTGAAGAAACAATCCCATTTACCATTGCATGAAAAAGAATAAAATACCTAGGAATAAAACTACCTATGGAGGCAAAAGACCTGTCCTCAGAAAACTATGACACTGATGAAAAAACTGAAGACAACACAAACAGATGGAAAGACATAGCATGTTCCTGGACTGGAAGAATCAACACTGTTAAAATTAATATACTAACCAAGGCAATCTAGATTCAGTGCAATCCCTATCAAAATACTAATGACATTTTTCACAGAACTGGAACAAATAACTTTAAAATTTGTGTGGAAATATGAAAGACCCTGAATAATCAAAATAATCTTGAGAAAGAAGAACAGAGTTGGAGGAACCACACACTCTGACTTCAGACTGTATTACAAAGTCAGTAATCAAAATAGTATGGTACTGGCACAAAAACGGACACATAGATTAATGAAACAGAACAGAGAGTCCAGAAATAAACTCACAAACTTATGGTCAGTTAATCCATGACAAAGGAGGCAAGGATATACAATGGAGAAAAGACAGTCTCTTCAATAAGTGGTGCTGGGAAAACTGGACAGCTACATGTAAAAGACTGAAACTAGAACACTCCCTAACACCATACCCAAATCAAACTCAAAATGGATTAAAGACCTAAATGTAAGACCAGATACTATAAAACTCTAAGAGGAAAACATAGGCAGAACACTCTTTGACATAAGTTGTAGCAATGTCCACCTCCTAGATTAATGAAAATAAAAATAATAAAAAATGGGACCTAATTAAACTTAAAAGCTTTTGCACAGCAAACAAAACCATAAATAAAAGGACAATCCACAGAATGGGAGAAAATATCTGCAAATGAAGTGACCCACAAGGGATTAATCTCCAAAATATACAAACAGCTCCTGTAGCTCAGTATCAAAAAAACAAACAAGCCAATCAAAAAATGGGCATTTCTCCAAAGAAGCCATACAGAGGGCCAAAAAGCCCATAAAAGATGCTCAACATCACTAATTACTAGAGAAATGCAAATAAAAACTACAATGAGGTATCACCTCACACCAGTCAGGATGGCCATCATTAAAAAGTCTACAAACAATAAATGCTGGAGAGGGTGTGGAGAAAAGCCAGTCTTCCTACACTGTTGGTGGGAATGTAAATTGTTACAGCCACTATGGAGAACAGTATGGAGGTTCCTTGAAAAACTACAAATAGAACTACCATATGATCTAGCAATCCCACTCCTGGGCATATATCTAGAGAAAACCATAATTCGAAAAGATAACATGCACCTCAATGTTCACTGCAGCACTATTTACAATAGCCAAGACATGGAAACAACATAAATGTTCATCAACACAGGAAGAGATAAAGAAAATGTGGTACATATATACAATGGAATATTACTCAGCCATAAAAAAGAATGAAATAATGCCATTTGCAGCAACATGAATGGATCTAGAGATTATCATAGTAAGTGAAGTAAGTCAGAGAAACACAAATATCATATGATATCACTTATACATGGAATCTAAAAAAATGATACAAATGAACTTATTTATAAAAAAGAAACAGACACACAGACTTCGAAAACAAACTTACAGTTACCAAAGGGGAAAGGTGGGGCAGTGATAAATTGGAGTTTGGAACATATACACACTACTATATATTACATAGATAATCAACAAGGACATACTGTATAGCACAGGGAACTCTATTCAATATTCTGTAATAACCTACATGGGAAAAGAATCTGAAAAAGAATGGATATATGTACATATATAACTGAATTGATTTGCTGTACACCTGAAACTAACACAATATTATAAATCAACTATACTCTAACATAAAATAAAAATTAAAGTAAAAAAAAAAGAAAAGAACACTCGTACACTGTTGGTGGGAATGTAAATTTGTGCAGCCACTGTGGAAGACAGTATGGAGGTTTCTCAAAAAACTAAAAATAGAACTAGCATACAACCCCGCAATTTCACTACTTGGTATGTATCCAAAAAAACAAAAACACTAATTTGAAAAGATACATGCACCCTAATGTTCATGTTTACATTTACAGTATTATTTACAATTGCCGAGACATGGAGACAACCTGTATCTGTCAACTGATGACGGATAAAGAAGATGTGGTGTATATATATATATATAATATATATATATTATATATATATAATGGAATATTACTCAGCCATAAAAAAGAATAAAATTTTGCCATTTGCAGCAACATGGGTATGTTAAGTGAAATAAGTCAGACAGAGAAAGACAAATAGTGTATGATATCACTTATATGTGGAATCTAAAAAATATAACAACCTAGTGAAAATAACAAAAAAGAAACAGACTCACAGATATAGAGAACAAACTAGTGTTTATTCATGGGGAGAGAGAAGGGGGGAAGGGCAATATAGGGAAAAAGGGTTATTATGGGATTATATGAAATCATGTGTGTGATACTTTTGAAAATTGTTTTGAAAAACTGTTTTGAAATTGATTAAAAGCACTATAGAATTTAAAGAATCTTTCACTCAATAAAAAAATTAAACAAAGAAATTCTGCTAATGTCCTCATTAACCTCAGCATCATTTTTATGATAACTATTATAACAATTGCTAAATCTAGGTAGGAGGTATGTGGGTTATAATTACACATGATTTTTTAAACTTCCCTGCATGTTTAAAATTATTCATAATATAGTTGGGAAATAAGTTATTAAGACACTCCTATTATAGTGACTAGCTACACTATACACGTGTGGGGAGGGAGAGATTTAATTTATGGTCATTTGTTTCCCTTCAACCAATGAAGAATTTTAGGCAAGTCAGGGAGGATGTTGTGATGCAAGTATTAATTTGGCAAAAGCAACTTGCTGTTGGCAAAGTTTCTTGAAGGGTTTTATTGCTAGGTCTCAACTAAAAATACACTTCAAGATCTGACCAAACACATCATTATTTGTAACAGGAAGGATAAGAAAAATAAAATTTAAAAGGGAGAGTGATGAAGATGGTAGAGGAGTAGGACATGGAGCACACCTCCTCCCACAAATACATCAAAAATATATCTACATTTGGAACGATTCTCACAGAACATCTACTGAATCCTGGCAGAAGACCTCAGACTACTGAAAGTGCAAGAAAATCTCCACACAATCAGGTAGGACAAAAGGAAAAAGAAAAAAAAAAAAAGAAAGAAAGGAATCGGGATGGGACATACACCCCTGGGAGGGAGCTGTGAAAGGAAAAATGTTCCCACACTTTTGGAAGTCCCCTCACTGGCAGGGAGATCAGCCGGGATGGCGGGTTGGGGTGGGAGTGCAGCAACTGGTTTGTGAAAGGCAAAACAGAGAGAGACCTGCACAGACAGTTGGTACAGGCACCTTGTGCTCCCCAGCCTGAGATGTGCGTCTGCTGGTATGGGCGGGGGCTGGGTGAGGAAGCTTGGGCTTCAGAGGTCAGACCCAGAGACAGGACTGGGGTTGGCTGCGTGGAGACAGCCTGAAGGGGCTGGAGTGTGGTGCAACTACAAGTGAGGACGTACACGGAAGAAGCCTGGGCCCACCAGAGAGGCAAGGCACCATTGTTGGTGGGCAAGCGAGGAGAGGGGTGGGACCTATAGGTGCCTCTTTCCCTGTGTGTGTGCTCTCAAGCAACAGGACACCAGCTACATGAGCTCCAGGGCCAGGTGCAAGCCGCCACTGCCATCATGGGCTCTAGAGGTGGGTGTGGGCCACCACTGCTGCTGAGAGACCCATGAGCAGGTGCCAGCCACTGCCCCCACAAGCACAGGCCCTGGGAGTGCACGTGGGCCACTGCATCAGTACATGCCCTTCAAGGGGATAACAGCACATGCTGAAGAAAGAGGTGGAAGGCATCCAAACTAAAACGCAGCCCTCCCACCAAAAATATTAAACCCACAAAAGCTACACAGGGACGCTCCTGCATATAAATAGCCTTCCAAGACTACAGTAGATAATTGTTTCTCCTAAACTCACAGAGTAAGAGAAATATAAGTAAAATGAAGAATCAGAGGAACCACTCTCAGTAAAAAGACCAAGAGAATTCTACTGAAGGAAAAAACAATGAAACATACTACTTCAGTCTAATAGATAACAGAGTTCAAAAAGGAGGTAATGAAAATACTGAAGAAATTAAGAAAGGCTATTGACAGAAATGCAGATTACTGTAAAAAGGAATTAGAAACTATAAGGAGGAGCCAAAAAAAATTAGGAAATTCGTTTGCCAAGACGAAAGCTAAGCTAAAGGCAATGAATAGCAGAATGAATAATGCAGAACGAATAAATGAACTGGAAGACAAGAATAATGGAAATTACCCAATCAGAACAGCAGACCGAAAGCCAACTGAAAAAAAAATGAAAGCAATATAAGAGACCTGTAGGATAATATAAAGCAGCCAATCTATGCCTAACAGGAATTCCAGAAGGAGAAGAAAGAGAAAAGGGAATTGAAAATGTATTTGAAGAAATTATGGCTGAAAACTTCCCAAAGCTAAAGAAGGAAACAGATATCTAGATACAGGAAGCACAGAGGGTGCCAAATAAGATGAACCCAAACAGACCTACACCAAGACATAATCAAAATGGCAAAAGTTAAAAATAAAGAGGATTCTAAAGGCAGCAAAAGAAAAACAAAGAGTTTATTACAAGGGAACCCCCATAAGGCTATCAGCTGATTTCTCTACAGAAACATTTCAGGCCAGAAGGGAGTGGCAAAATATATTCAAAGCCTTGAAAGGGAAACATCTGCAAACTAGAATACTGTACCCAGCAAGATTATCATTTAGAATAGAAGGAGAGAGAAAGAATTTCTCAGACAAGCAAAAACTAAAAGAATACTGCAATAATAAACCTATCCTAAAAGAAATATTGAAAGGTCTCCTCTAAATAGAAAAGAAGCAAAAAGATATAGGAAAGAGAATATCACAACTGGAAAGTAAATCACTCAAATAAGCAGATCAAAAGATCAAATACAAAAAGAAAAAAAATTATTTGTGAAAGCGACAATAAACACAAGGATAAACACACGCAAAAGGATAAACATAAAGATGTAAAAGGACATCAAAATCATAAAATGTGGGGGAGGAGAGTAAGAAAATGTTGATTTTTTTTTTAAAGAATGTGTTTGAGCCTATATGACTATCAGTCAAAGCAAGCAGACATAGGAAGGGGTTAACATACTTGAAAAACAGTGTAACCACAAATCAAACACATACAATAGATTCACAAAAAACAAAAAGAAGAGAACACAAGCATAAAAGGCAATCATCAAACCACAAAAAGAAAAACAAAAGAAAAAGTAACAAAGATGAAACATAGAATCAACTGAAAAACAAGGTTCAAATGGAAATAAATACATATTTATCAATAATTACCTTAAATGTCAACAGACTAAATGCTTCAATCTGAAGACATAGAGTGGCAGACTGGATAAAAAAACAAGAGCCTACAATATGCTGCCTATAAGAGACCCACTTTAGGGCAAAGGACACACAAAGATTGAAAGTCAGGGGATGGAAAAACATATTTCATGCAAATGGAAATGACAAGAAAGCGGGGGTCACAATACTCATATCAGACAAAATAGACTTTAAAACAAAGGCCATAAAGAAAGATAAAGCAGGACACTATATAATGATAAAAAGATCAGTACAAGAAGAGGATTTTATGCTCATCAACATATATGCACCCAATATAGGAGCACCCAAACACATAAAACAAATACTAACAGACATAAAGGGAGAAACTGACAGGAATACAATCATACAATCTCCTACTATGGTAGGAGATTTTACACCCCACTCACATCAATGGACAGATCTTCTAGACAGAAAATCATTAAGGCAACAGATCCTAAATGATACAATAGAACAGTTAGACTTAATTGTTATTTTCAGGACATTACATACAAAAAAACCAGAATACACATTCTTTTCAAAGTGCACTTGGAACATTCTCTAGGACTGACCATATACTAGGGCATAAAACAAACCTCAACAAATTCAAGAGTATAAAAATTATTTCAAGCATCTTCTCTTGACCACAACAGCATGAAACTAGAAATCAACCAAAGAAAAAGAAATAAGAAAAAAAAATGATTACATGGAGACGAAAAAACATTCTACCAAAAAAACTAATGGGTCAACAAGGAAATCAAAAAGGAAATTAAAAAATATCTTGAGACAAATAACAATGAAAACACAACCAAACAAAATCTATGGAACGCAGCAAAAACAGTTCTGAGAAGGAAGTTCATAGTGATACAGGCTTTCCTCAAAAAACAAGAAAAATCTCAAATAAACAACCTAACTTACCACCTAAAAGAATTAGAAAAAGAGGACCAAACAAAACCTAAAGTCAGCAGAAAGAAGGAAATAAAGATCAAAGAGGAAATAAACAAAATAGTGATAAAAAAATCAGTAAAACAAAGAGCTGGTTCTTTGAAAGGGTAAACACAACTGACAAACCAAGTCACCAGGCTCACCAAGAAGAAAAGAGAGAGAACCCAAATAAGCAAAATAAGAAATGAAAAAGGAGAAACATCAACCGATACCACAGAAATACAAAAAACCATAAGAGAATAGTACGAACAATTGTATGCCAACAAATTTGACAACCTAGAAGAAATGGACAAATTTCTAGAAACATAAAGCCTACCAAAACTGAATCAAGAAGAAATAGAAGAAAAAAAAAGATAGAAAAAAAAAAGAAAAAAAAAAAAAAAAAAAAAAAAAAAAAAAAAACTGAATCAAGAAGAAATAGATAATTTGAACAGACCTATCACCAGAAGTGAAGTAGAATCTGTAAAAAACAAAAAACAAAAAAACCTTCCTACAAACAAAAGTCCAGGACCAGATGGCTTCACAGGTGAATTCTACCAAACATACAAAGAAGAAATTTTACCAATCCTTTTCAAACTCTTCCGAAAGATTGAAGAGGAGAGAACACTCCCAAAGTCATTCCATAAAGCCACCATCACCCTGATACCAAAGCCAAACAAAGATACCATCAAAAAAAGAAAATTACAGGCCAATATCTCTGATGAATATAGATGTAAAAATTCTCAACAAAATATTAGCAAGCCAAATCCAACAACACATAAAAAAGATCATACACCATGACCAAGTGGGATTTACCCCAAGTTCACAAGGATGGTTCAACATACACAAAATCAATCAATGTGATACACCACATCAACAAAAGAAAAGACAAAAACCACATGATCATCTCAACAGATGCAGAAAAAGCATTTGAAAAAATTCAACATCCATTCATGATAAAAACTGTTACCAAAGTGGGTACAGAGGGAATATATTTCAATGTAATAAAAGCTATTTATGACAAACCCACAGCCAATATAATACTCAAGTGAAAAGCTGAAAGCCTTCCCACTAAAATCTGGAACTAGACAAGGATTCCCACTCTCAATTCTTCTATTCAACATAGTATTGGAAGTCTTAGCCACAGCAATCAGACAAGAAAAAGAAATAAAAGGTATCCAAATTGCAAGAGAAGAGGTAAAATTGTCATTATATGCACATGACATAATACTATATATAGAAAATGCTAAAGACTCCACACAAAAATTACTAGAAGTGATCAATGAATTCAGCAAGGTAGCAGGATACAAGATTAACATATTAGAAATCAGTTGCATTTCTTTACACTAACAATGAAATAACAGAATGGGAATGTAAAAAAAAAAACTTTTTAAAATTACACCAAAAAAATAAAAATAAAAACAACCTTAGGAATAAACCTAACCAAGGAGATGAAAGACTTATATGCTGAGAACTAGAAAACATTAATAAAGGAAATTAAAGATGATTCAAAGAAATGAAAACATGTCCCATGCTCTTGGATTGAAAGAATATTGTTAAAATGGTGATAGTAACCAAAGCAGATTTAATGTGATCCCTATCAAATTACCCATGACATTTTTCACAGAACTAGAACAAATAATCCTAAAATTTATGTGGAACCATTAAAGACACAGAATTGCCAAAGCAATCCTGAGGAGAAAGAATAAAGCAGGAGGCATAATCCTCCCAGACTTCAGACAATACTACAATGCTACAGTAATCAAAACAGTGTGATATTGGCACAAAAACAGACGTATGGATCATTGCCAAAGCAATCCTGAGGAGAAAGAATAAAGCAGGAGGCATAATCCTCCCAGACTTCAGACAATACTACAATGCTACAGTAATCAAAACAGTGTGATATTGGCACAAAAACAGATGTATGGATCAATGGAACAGAATAGAGAGCCCAGAAATAAACCCACACATCTATGGTCAATTAATCTTTGACAATGGAAGCAAGAATATAAAATGGGAAAAAGACCCTTCATCACGTGGTGCTGAGAAAGTTGGACAGCTGCATGTAAAGCAATGAAGTTAGAACATACCTCACACCATGCACAAAATAAACTCAAGATGGTTTAAAGATTTAAACCTAAGACATGACACCATAAAATCCCTAGAAGAAATCATAGGCAAAACATTCTCTGACATAATTCGTACCAATGGTGTTTTAGGAGGAATGATGTTTACACTGAGAAGAGGAGCAAAAACTGAGGGTGGTGAGCTTATGGTGAGTTTTGTTAACAGAGTGTACATTATTCTAGAGTGGCAAGTTTGTTCCTTTACTCAATAAGCATGTATTTGTTGATGATTTTCTTTCCACCAGGCACTGTACTGGGTGATAAGAAAACAAACACAACTAAGACACAATTCTCGTCCTCTAAGAATTATAAACTAATGAGAGTTCATGAAACATGGTCATAAAGAAAACTATACTGGAAAATTAAGTTGCCTGATTTTCTACCAGGTCATTTGTCATTTTCTTTTTGATTTTTGGGAGTTCTTTATATATTTTTGATACTAGCCCATTGTTGGTTATATACACTGAAAATCTCTTCATGTTTGTAGCTTGTTGTTTCCTATCTTTGTGTTTTTAATGAAAAGTTCTTGTTAAGTAATTGAGTATATCAATATTTGCTTTTATAGTTAAGCTTTTTTGTATCATATTTAAGAAATCCTTCCCTCCCCTGAAGTCAGAATGGGGTATTCACTGATATTTTATTTTGAAAAATTTAAAGTTTTATTTCTTAAATTTAAGGTCTGAATGCATTTGAAGTTGATTTTTTTTGTATGGTGTGAGATAGTAATCTATTTCTCCTTTTGCCCTCTATATGAAGAGTCAATTTTTTGCAACTCTATTTGCTAAATAACCATACTTTTTCCCCAATGACTGACATACCGTCTCCACCATTTCTGAAGTTTCCTAAATTAATAAGTCTATTTTGGGTCTATTTTTTCTGTTCCATTGGTCAAAATGTATATTCCTGCACCAAAAACACACTGTCTTCATTACATTAGCTTTATAATAAGCCTTTATATATTGAAAAGAAGTCACTCCTTTTTCTTCTCCTTCAGAAATATCTTGGCTATTTTTGGCTCTTTGCTTTTCTATATAAATTTTAGAATAAACTTGTTAAGTTCCGCAACACTTGAATGGGAATTTTACAGAAGGGTTAATGTTAATTAGCCAGACGGCTAATAAACATGAAGAATAGCTCAGCTTCATCAGCAACTGAAGGAATGCAAATCATGACCACAAGGAGATATCATTTGAACCTACTGACAAAAATTCAGAAGTTTAATAATACTAAAGAGAGAATATGGACCAACAGAATCTCTTGTATACTCTGGTGGGAGTAGAAATTGGTACAAGCACTTTAGGGAAAAAAAAGGATGGAATTACATAATATTTAACATTTGCGTGTATCTTTTTACCTCTCTAGACCCAGTCTCTAGCTTTCTCCACCTTGCTCTGTGTTTTTGGAAGCTGACCTTTAGAGACTTTAATCAGTGGGTTCCCTGTCATTCTGGTTGGGTTGGGTTGAACTAATGAAAGACCCCGGCAAAACACTGGAGAGAAGGGTTGAGTGTGAGGTCAGGGTTTTTAGTGAGATCAGCTCCCTCTCTGCCAGGCTGTTGATTGGCTGAGTTCTACTAAAAGCTAGAGCTCTGTTGGGTAATACTCTCCTACAGCTGTAGCTGCCCTCTTCAGGTTCCAGTAATTCCTCCCTCTCCCTGCCTCTTCAGAGATGGGGATGCTTATGGGTCCCTGCCCTTGCTAGTGCTAACATGCTTTATTAGCCCGTAATAGTTCCTTTATTTAACTTTCCTCAGTTATACAATTTGACCTTGTTCCTGCCAGGACCCTCACTGGTACGATCTAAAACTTAACAATTTCCTCTTAGGCACATACCCAACAGAAACCAAAGCAGGAATGCTTTCCAGAAGACATGTTCAAGAATGTTCACAACACACTTGGCACACTTTGGTAATAGTAAAAAACCAAAAACCAAGGGGGGGAGGCAGGGCTCAAGGCCAATTGTGATATATTTGCAAGCTAATATCATACAAAAGTGAAAATTAACCATAACACATGCAGCAACACAGATGAGTCTCAGTAACCAAAAGTTGAGGAAAACTTCTTGAAGCAAGCCATAGAAAGCATGATAACTTTTTTATAAAACTGAAGTTTATATGTGCTAAAACTTTTTAAAAGTGAGGCATGACAAAAACAAATTTAAGGCTGTGGTTACCTCTAAGAGGGAGGAAAAGGGTAAGATTAGGGTAGGCAAGGAGGACACTGGTAGGTTATTGGTAATATTATCCTATGTTATGAATTAGATGGTGGATTCAGAGGTTAAAATTAATAAATTAGGTAAATAAAAACAAATGTATAATTGATTGTTAAAACATAAAAGCAGGTTTAGGAAGCCTGGAATTCCAGGATAAGAGTTTCATATTTATCCTCTAATCTTCTGAAGTTTTTGAGCAGAAAAGTGACATAACTATACATTTAAGTTAATTTGCTGGAAGTGGACAAAAGCAGAAATTCAGAAGGATCCTCTGTGAACTGATGGCGTTCTGGTCCTGGAGTCATGGCAGTGGCATCAGAAGGAAGAGAGAAACAGGGCTAAGTATTGATAGTATTCTTTGTGGAAATACAGAAGGCCAAAACAAGAGAGGACTGAAGTAGGAGGCCAAGAGTTAATTTTCCAGGTTTTCCATAACAGAATTTTTGAAGCCAGAATTCTAAATATATTCTTTTAAGGAGATATGAAGAATTTTAAATTGTTTGATGCTGTCTCCACAGTGGCTAAACTTATGCTAACTAAACTGAATGCCTCCATTTCTTGGGCTCCTCACAGTCCTGTTTACTGGGACTTAAATTCAAGAGTAAAGCTGTGACACCGCAAAATCACCGCTGGGTTTTAGCTGCATCCACTCAATCAGTTATGTCTACCTAGCTGATGCATATTATCCAAATTTGGGTGGGTTTTTTGTATTTTTGTTGCTATATGGGAGGGGTACCATTAAAAGATATAAAGGGACTTCTCAGCTGAAAAACTGACAGAAACCTTATTCCAAATGATAAGTTGTCACTGCTTGAATGTCAATCATTCTTAAATCCTGAACACACTTTCATAACCAACATTTCTCTTAAATATTTAAATGGTATCCTATTTCCTACATTCAATAAAAATAATAAATCTTATTAGCGAATTCAATCCTGTTGGTTGTGTTGTTAATCCCAGTACTCTATTTATACAATTATTTTCAAGTTTATTTCCTATTTTTATCTTGTCCTTCAACTGCGATATAGTTCAGGGTTGCCTATTTTTAGTGCACTCAAGTACCACAGGGCAGAAATGCTTTAACACTTCACTGTATAACCATGGCAGTTCTGGACTGCACCTTCCCTCCTAGCAGGCGCCCTGTGCTTATGTCATCTGTGTCTTCCAACTTAAAGGGTGAGTCTAAATTTTCCTATTTACCAATCATAAAGAATACCCATTTTGTGGCAAGAAGAAAAAGAGCAATAAAATATTTTGATGACCCTGTATTTTAGAGGAGACTTCAAAAACCTTGTCTAAAAATAAGACATTTAATGCAAGTGCCAAAGATCAAGTAAATCATTTTTAGTAATCCTAGGACTTTTGACTGTGTCCAGGCTTGATTTGGGGAATCCTACTATGAGAATCGTTTTATTCTTTAAGAAAAAAATCTGAACAAAAGCCTGACTTCTTGCAGAATCTTTGACAACTTTTTCTTTTTTAAACCCTTATCGAGATGAGCTGTCTGAAGCAAGCTGACCTTCATTTAAATATGAATTTAAAATCTGCCTCACATGTCTGAGTGGGGGCAAAATGCCAGGTGTATTTAGGGATATCTGGTTAATATTGTTGCAGATTATCCAAATCAGCTCACTCCTAGAAGGCTGAGAGTACAAGCAGAAAAAGAAGTGACTGTAATTAGGACATGGAGTTGTGGAGTGAGACAAAGATGGTTGGGTGAATGGGGTTGTGCATTTCCTCTTTGGCACTCAGGCTGTCCATGCCATCTGCTGCAGAATGGGAGGAACAACTGGGCTTGTCCTAAACAAACACTGGCAGTTGGTCTTTTCATTTCCTCCCAGAAGAATTTGTCTTTACTAGGACAAAGGTCTTTGGAGCATCACTGAGATTTATGCCTTAAGAAATGCAGTGAACCATTTGGAAATCAAGATTGCTTTCTTGAAACTTTAAATGGTCATAAAGAAATGAGAAGTGGAAAAATAAATTATTCCGAGGATGTCTGCCCAACACAATGGTCCTAATGTGAAATTCCATTTGCTACTCGCTTGAAAGTGTATGATTTACCATAAAAATATCAAATATGACCATCTAGAGGGGTGGGAGGGAGGGAGATGCAAGAGGGAAGAGATATGGGAACATATGTATATGTATAACTGATTCACTTTGTTGTAAAGCAGAAACTAACACACCATTGTAAAGCAATTATACTCCAATAAAGATGTTAAAAAATATCAAAGATTTTGAGACTCAGTCACCAGGGAGTGTGTGGAATAGCAAAGTGAAGTGTGGCTTCTCTTGGTTGCAATAGAAGAAAGTGACACATGAACATTTAGAGAGATGTTATATCCATGTATATATACTTCCCTTAAAAGTTATTTATCCAATTATTTATTATTTTCCCATTACTAACTTTTATTCTCCATGAGGGAAAAACCATACCTAGTTTACCCTCCATGCATAGTCCATAATACATAATAACAGCAGCAGTTAACATTTTGCCCTTACCATTCGCTCTTCTAAATGCTTTACTGATATTGATCATTTAATCTACAACAACAGGTATTATTACGTCCATTCTTACAAATGAAGAAATTGAGGAACAAATTACCCAACATCACATCTAGTAAATAGAAAACCAGAACATAAACCCAGGTACTCTGACACTGAGTCCTCATTCTTCTATACTACCTGTCATATTAAGCATGCGATGTAAGTATTTGTTGAAAGAATGAATGACCAATTCAGTAAACTGCTTTTTAAAATCTTGACTAGGTGAGAAACAGGTCATTTAAATTTTTCTTCTCTCTCATTAGAAATATTGATCCACCTCCCTACAAATGTAAGAAAATAGTTAGAGCCAACTGTATTGATAGCATGATGATGACAATAACCAAACTTCAATCTTGATACAACTATTGCAGAATTCCCTCCAATTCTAAAGAGACATCAAGAAAATTTGGATCCTTTAGGTTAAATTTGCTCAAACCTGTCTTGATTTCCATTTAAACATATTCTGCCAGAAATACACACAAATATATTAGGAGGCACAGAAATCTTTCATAGTATTTGTAAAGTGGCTTACAGACTTAGAAATTTATATAAATGAGTTAATTGATTTTTAAAACCCTCATTAAGTGCCCACTCTCTAAAGTACTATGGCTCTAATCAAGTCACCACCTCTTCCAAGGCCTTTAATTATTCCTTCTACAGAGAAGGACTTTGAACGGACACTTTCTCCAAATTCGAATTCATTGTAATGATTATTACTTGTCTCCATTTTAATAGATTTTTCCAAGGGAATAGGTGAATTTCACTGTTTCATAAATGAAATTCTTTAAGAATCATAAGAAATAACACGTGTACTAGTAAATACATTTGCTTGTTTCAAAACTCTACTTCATGATAAAAGTACAGTAACATCTAACTAAGGAGAGGTTTTATTGGTTTTGTTAAAATCAGTTTCATTCAGGAGTGCTGAGGAAAGCAGTGAGGGTTGCATTCTGGACCGGGACACCAGAGAGCTGGGTTCTAGTCCTGGCGATGTTCCCAACTTACCGGGAGATCTTGTCCAAGTCATTTAACTTCTCAGAGCCTCAATTCCTTCGTTAGTAATACTAAGGTTCTATGACATGACCCTTGCCTCTTCCAGAGAACATATATGTTAATAAATTACAGAAGTACTATGAATTTAACATTTTAAAGTAGTCATTTTTAAGGGGAAAAAACCCATTCTTCCTTGAAATCTAGATTCCACCTAAGTGATACTGTTTCTCTATGAAGAGATAGAATGAGCTATGGTGAGGTGACTTGTGTAGATGATCTCATTTGGGAGGTACCGAGGGCACAGAGACTTGTCATTGCCAAGTAAGTCACATTTAAATTCCCTTAAGCCTTGAGAAATAATGTGAGGGAAAGTGCAAAAATAGCAGTCATTCTTTTGGACCAAGTTGACTCCTAGGCCTCCTGAGAGCACCGCAGCTGTGTATTCATCTATACGCAAAGAGAAATAAGAATTTTCTATATTTGGCACATGGTACTCTTCTATATACCAATGTGCTCATCTATCAATATTTTTTACGCTGAGCCTTTCGGTAAGGAAAGTTCCACCATGCACACTGCTTCATGCACAGCTACACATGTTGAAGATGCTTTTTTTTTTTTTTCCTTGCCATATGGAAAACTGCAAGAGCACAGAGCCACACTGAACCAACCAGAATGAAGCTAGAGGCAGCTGTATCTGATTGAAACCGTGGGGAGAATCGAGACTGACAGAGTTGCAGGGCTAGAAGGTTAATGAGTCCATAGTCCTGCCTCCAGGCAGAACTGTCCTGAAGCATTCCAGGCAAATGACAGCTCAGCCTCTTGGAAAATAAAATCTTCAAAACACGCTTCGGTAACATTTCATTGTCTAAAATGTCCTTATCCTCATAAAGTTCTGAAAGCAATATAAGTCCACACTCTTCTGTTTAATCTCCCTGTTGACAGATATATAGAATAATAAATTGACAGAAATGTCGAAGATGATGAGAGACTTAGAGATGGGTTACAGACCCGTCATCCTCCCAGAGACCTCAGAGGAGGGAATAATTAGCACATCTGTGGACTCTGGTTCTAGTTACAGTAATATTATGGGTCCAAGTATTTGTTTATTATAAATCAGATCTACTATTTATCATACATTACTAAATTAAATTTTGCCTTGCACTCCATAGCAAGAATCATAGGTTTAGCAAACACTATCTGAGCTGAAACATTTAATCAAGGAAGGTTATGTAGGTTCTTACATAAAAAGGCAAAGGAAGTACAGACTGGTGTACAAATAGCCCCATACTTCTTTATTTACTAATTTTGTTATAGCATTCCAATTTATGGTTATGTTCTTACATATAATGCTTCTAATAGATTACAGCCTCTCATGCCTCTGGGCATTAGGAATCATGAATGGGTTGGTGGCATTATATAAAGACAAGTGTAGGCCATTTGCGGATCAGGGTTCAAATCCCTTGTCTGCTACCTATCATCTGCATGGTTAAGCTGCTCCATCTGAGGCTTATTGCCCTCACCTGTAAGAAGAACTAATAATACCTATTTCACACTGATCTTGGAAGATAAAATGGGAAAATATTGGTAAAAGCACCTAGGACCTAGCAGGCAGTAGCATAAGTGTTAGCTGACCACTAACCATGAATCTGATCTGCTACATGCTGCCTTTCTTTCCTCTTCCCCATTCCTTAAAAGTTCCGAGAGAGGGTGATCTGAGTGTGGGACAAACCTGCCTCCTCTGACTGTCACCAGGCTGTGCTTCTGCTTCCATTTGGCCTCTCTTCTATCGCTGATCCCCATGCTAACTTATCAGGGGATTTCCCTTAGGGACATAAAGGGCAAGAGCAAGAAGACCTTACGATGCCAAGTTAAATGCGATGCTGGATTTTAACTTGATTTTTTAAAAAATCTGTGCATGTTACGTTTGTGCTAAGAACAAGTATTTGGAATTCAGATTCTAAAACACTATATTCATTTTTAGAAAGCTGTAATAGAACTGCTTTGTGCAAAGGATAAAAAGACTGATTCAAAGATAGACTACTTTTTAGTTCACAGGAGTGAGCAATAAGAGGAACTATTATTCATTGTGAAGTAGAAATGCTAATATCTACAGGATTTGAAATACATCTAAATAATGTCTTATTGTCAGAGAAATATGTTCTTATTACATAACAGATAGCTATAGAGACATTTTAAATCACCACTCCAATTTTATGATCCAGAAACCACTGATATTTGAGTACATTTTCTCTTTTCCTGCACATATTCTGACAAGCAGGACTGCTTTTAAGTTCAAGTTCTGCCACTTCCTAGTTAGTTGGTGTTGGGCATATTAGTTTCTTGAAGCATCTGTCACTGCATCTGAAAACTGGTATCAACTTCATAGAGTTATTGTGATGACTTGTGAAATAATGAATATGAAGCACTCAGTACTGTGTATGGTACGTAATAAGCATTCAGTCATGTCAGTCATTGTGATTATTCTTTGTTGCGTATTATTTTAAATGGAAAACTGACAATTCAAGGAGAGGAAATGAAGGTCACTAGCAAGCTGTTTTGTCTTGAGCTCTTGGAGCCAGTACAGTACAGAAAGATTTCTCATGCAACAACATCAGAGACAATTTATTGAATGCTTTACTATGTGATTCCAGATACTAGGATATTATAACTGGTTTAATCCTCACAACAGTCCTGAGACAGGTGGCATTACTATCTTAATTTTACAGATGAGTAAACTGAGCCAAAGACAGGTTAAGTATCAATAATATGCAAAGTCTCACAGCTAAGTGACAAAGCTTGGGTTTGAATGCAATCAATCTAGTTCCAGAGTCCATTCTTGTAAACTGCTGGGCTGCAAGCAGTGTACTTACCCAGCCTTAAGACTTCAGAAAGAGCCCAGAGTCAGCGACAGAGACATAGTGGTTTAGTGGACGGGGGATCTTATACATCTTATCCAAGGTCATACACCTCACCGTGTGCAGACGGTGGGAGGGACACGGCAACAGTCTTCGCTACTCAGGGGGAAAGGAGGCTACCATTTATAGGGGGAATTAATGTCAGGTTGGCTCAGTTACCAGGGAGACCAGCAGTTGGGGCATAGTGCAAGCAGGTAGGCAGTTAATTAGGCCCTATAATTAAGAGGATTGGATAGTCATGTGAGAGAAGCAGGGCCTGGTTGAGCAGGGGATGTACAGAGACAACAGCCATCTTGAATGGCCTCCATGCATTCCACCCCTACACGACCCTTACCATCTGGGTCCACCCCTCTTCCCTAATATCCCTGGGGTCAGGTATGTAGAGGTGCACTACAACCAAATACCCCACATACCGAATAGACAACTGCAGCTAAAGAAAATCAAGAGTCCAAGAGAGGGACAATCTTTGGGGGCCATATGCTTATCAGGTCAATTTTTCATGGAAGTCCAGAGGAGGATGACTTACTCCTCTAGGTACAGCGACCCAGCAAACTCACTGCACAGTGACGCCACCACAGTCACCCAGTCCGCAAACAGATTCCCCCCACTCAGACTAAAGACAAAATATAAGACGTTTAACAGGCACAATACAGGGAAAATCATGACCACTCAGCAAAATACAAGCAGTAACAGCCTTCTGAGATAATACCGTCTCTACCTGTGGTTTTCATCCTGGCCTGCAGGATCCCGCCATCCCGCCTGTCCACCCTCATGGCCCATAGCCGGTGCTAAATAATGAAGAAGTGGCATAACAGGCCACATGGTTAATATAATGGTGCCTTTCTCCAGTAGGGATCCCGGATTAATTACTCTAGTAGTCCTAGGTGGGGCGCGGCAGGAGACAGGTGAGCTCTGTAAGTCCCTTTCTAGTCCTATTCACCACGGGGTGACAAACCCAAACCACCAGGGCCTTACCTGCCAGTCCCAGGGCCATTTTATAAGGTGTTCCTCTGGGTCTAGATCCTGTGGCAAGGGCAAAAGCAAGTTAGGGTCCTGGCCAATAACTGGCAGTGGGCCTTCAGTCCTTTGGTAGTCGACAGTCGAACTCGGATTGTGTTGGATCAGCTGCCTCTGGGTTAACGTGGCATAAGCACTGGGATGGTTGCTTCCACCTTAATGGTTGTTTAAGTAGCCTGGCAGCAGTGGGGTTGTAAGGCAGGTGGAAATGCCAGTATGTCATTTTTACTGGCCCATTCCTGAACTTCATGGCCAGGAAGGTGGACCCCTTGGTTCTTAACAATGTCCATGGCAGAGGGGGTGGGGTCTGTATAGCACGCACAGCTGTTCTAGATCCCAAATAATGGTTTTGGGGGGTTGCTACACGACTAGGATAGACCTCTTGTAATGTCTTTTACCTCTTGTAGCGCATTGTAGACTGCATTTAGCTGTTGTTCCATCACACTACATCATTATTCCGTCCCCTTCCATGGCTGGGACCTGAGGCCCAAGGGTACTCTTATTATTTTGCTATTGTCACAGGCCCCTAACAAACACTTCCGAGTAACTGGCCATGTCCAATTCACAAGCCTGTCCCTGAGTTAACATCCCTAAAGCCTGTGTCTTGCTTAGGGCTGGTGGGTCAGGGATATGCTCATGGTACCCAACTAGATAACAGCCAGGTATTTGATAATCCAGGTTCTTGCATTTTGTTTGTATTCACCAGCCATCCCTGGGCACTCAGATGAGTCACAAGCATGGGGCCGCTACTTTTCAACTGGAAAGAGGCTCTGAGGTTAACAGGATTTCATCAGCATAATGGGAGAGAAAGACATCTCTCATGGTAAACAGCTGCCATGGGGCTCCACAAGCTAGTGGACAGCCACCTTACCCCGCAACTTTCCGCTCTCCGTCCTTATTTCCCGGCATCTCAGCGCTTTCGAGTTTCCCCAGCCACCTGGCTGGCTCACTAATTGTTAGGCTGCAAGTCTTGTACTCACTCGGCCAGCCTCAAGACGGAAGAAAAAGTTCGTAGGTAGCGACAGAGACACCAGTGGTTTACTGGATAGGGGATCTTACGTGCCTGAAGCAAGGTCCTGGAGCGACACCCCACTGCGTGCTGTGTGCGGGCAGACAGCGAGCAGGAAACGCCAGCAATCTTTGCTACCTGGGGGCGGGAGGAGGGGCGGGTGGGGGGAGCCAGGAGGAGGCCACCACCTAGAAGGGGAATTGACGTCAGGTTGGCTCAGTTACTAGGGAGACCGGCAGCTGGGGCATGGCGCAGGCAGGTAGGCAGTTAATTAGGCCCTATAATTAAGAGGATTGGATAGTCATGTGAGAGAAGCAGGGCCTAGTTGATCAGGGGACGTACAGTGAGCAAGAGAACAGCCATCTTGAAAGGCCTGACCCTACATAAACAAATACAGAAGAGTTTAATATTGAGCAGATATTTTTGCAAATAGTACAGTTTAAGTCAAACATTCTAAAAAGCACTTAAATTTTAACAATTTAAATGCAATTAATTAGAAAAGGATCACAAAGATAAATACCAGGAAAAGAATTAGATGCCCTATTCTTTCAGAAAGAATGTTTTGCAATGTTCCCAAGTGGCTTATTATGCCCATCCAGCAACGTTACAGGGCCTCGTATTCGATCCATTTCTTCTGAACTTTGTAGGTAGCTAGAAATGGTTAGGCAGCAAGCAGTGCTCTTGGAAAAATAGATTCGTGTTACCCTTGGAAACAGAGTGTGTTGCAAGAAAGTCTTTGGCATGAAACAAGGCTGAGTATACACAGCCGTCTCTCAGATGGTGTGGGTTTGGAAACATAAGTGGACAAGCCAAACCCTTTAAGTCTTCCTTTTCCTTTGAACTGAATTCCAGAATGTGTTTTTTATGTTACTGTGTAGCATTTATGTTTATCCTTATTTATTCCTGCATAATATTTCATTGAGTGGATGTGGCTATTGAATGAAAACAAGATCCCTCAGTCGTTCCAAACTGAGTTAAGTTAAAAGTTCCATGCTTTCCAAGCTCATCTACTCATCCCTTTTGGATAGTGAGAGAAACATCCAAAGGAAGCATTGGTGTGGTCAAATGATAAAGCGAAATTGCTGTCAACTTTTGGGGAAAACTGATATGTTCAGATATTGCTGATGTAAGTGTAAATTTGTATATTCCTTTTAGAGAACAATTTGGCAACATTTACGAAGTGCACTATAAATGTTCATAATATTTGGCACAGTTCCCCCTGTTCCTGTGAATTTATCCTAAGGTAATAATTATAAAGAAAAAAAAAAACATAAATGGAGAGAGAATTCAAATGTAGCGTTAATTATAAATAAAACCTAAGGAACATACTGACTGTTCAACAACAGACAAATAAGTAAAACATCCATGGAATATTTTGTTCCCTGAAATAATTATAAACATGAACTGTATAATAACATAGAAAAACAAGACGTTAAAAAGCCGGGCACTAGATGATCTGTTTACTTTGATTATACCATGTGATGTGAATAAACTAGAAGGTAACGTTGAATAATGGAAGCGATGGTGTTAAAATAGGAATAAGGACTAGGTGATTTTTTTCTTCTTAAATTTCTTTAAATGTTCCTTGAGCTAGGCAAAAGAACTGACAAATAAGATAAATAAATGGATGAAGAGTTTTCTTTGTCATTAGAAGAGCAGGTAGATTTTCCTCTTCCCACCCCCAGTGTCAGAAAGAAACCAACCAACCAAATACATCAAAAACGAAACTTCTTGCCATTTGCCTTTAAGGAGAGCTGCCATGTTTAGAGTTTACATCTCTGAAATAGCCACTCTGGTGAGAAAAGAGACTAAGAATGAACTTCTGGAGTAGGGTCTTCAATTTGAAGTAAGATTTCACTTCAAGAGATCATACTCTTCTCCCCTCCCTTCCTCCCTCCCTTCCTCCCTCTCTTCCTTTTCTTCCTTCAAATATAGCAGACATTTATATTGCTACTCTCCTCCTTCCTCTTACAAATTTCTTTCCTTGATCATCAATAGGGCTTTAAGGCCCCCTTTTCAATACTTTTTAGTACTTTTTTTCCTTTATCTTCCATCTTTATGTAATTATTTTACCCTTTATTTCTGTATGTTATTTACAGTTAATTCACTAGTGCACTTTTACTCTCACCCTGTTTTGTGTTTCTTTTAAAGATACCCTGGCTGACTAGCTATAATTTCATTTTCAGTAGTGGATATAAATAAAGGTTAACTTGACTCCAGCTCTTAAATAGCACTTTTATGGTTAAGTGGTTATGGCTAAGTTTATGGTTGTGGTTAAATAATTTCTCAGAAGAACTAAAAGTTAATGGCTTTGCGTCATTAAGAACATCTTCTAATTATTCCTGTCTTTTATTCAAATTCTGTTATAAACAGAGTAAATGCTTTAAATTTCTTTATATTTATACAGTATAAATAAATGCCTTGTGGGGAAATTAAGCATACTTTTTCATCTGTTTTTAAAATAGTTTTTGTCACTTAGTGTATATAGTTTGTCATATCGTTGAATAGTATTTCTATTTTTCATTTGTGTGGAGTAAACTAGCCAGGTATCTGCTGCTTAGTCTGTTTGCAGTGATTATATCATCATTTTGTGTTGCTAGTGATTTATTTTCTGAGTTACTCATATTGAAACATTTTCACTTCAAGTGGATCATTGCCCTAAAGCACTTTTCAACTTAATAAATATAAGTAAAAATTGGACTTTTCATTTTGTTATGAAGTTTTGATTATAGGCAAAAACTCTAATTTGACTCTTTTCTTAACTTAGTTCTTTTAGCATTTAAAAATACCAGATATCATTACAAAAACTTATGCTTCTCCAAATGGGAATGTAACACTGTTACATTCTCTGTTTCTCTGTTTTCATAGGTGACATGTAAGTTATGTTTCTCTGTTTTCACAAGTAACGTGTAGGGGTACTTCTGAGGCTTAATTTAACCATCATAGGTGACACTTGAGCAGTGTCATTATGAAATAATATGCAAATCCTTCACCTTCACTTAACAATACTCACGGAGAAGCTACTATGTATTAGGCTCAACGTGGGGCCCTAGGATACAACAGGAAGCAAGACTGTACCCTCTTCGCATCCTGTGCTCTTCACCTGCAAAATAGGAAACTGATATTTTTTAAGGCTCCTTTTAGGAGTAAAGTCGCTAATTAATCTGATTGTTTTTATTTCAAAGATCATAAAAGATTATCCATTTTAGTAAAAGCGAAACTTTAAAAAAAATTAAGATATTTTAAGTGATACCTGGTTCAATATCTAGAGTTTACCATGGTAGACAATAACTGGTGTATGTTAGGGTTATCTTTGAATATGACTATAGATGTGTGTATTTATATTTTCAAATATTGTGTATTGCACAACGGAATTTAAATTGTAGGTTGCCATATGCACTCGGAAAATTGAACAAAAGCAATGAAACATGGTAAATACAACAAAACACAAAAAAACAGAAGTTAGAGGGTTTTACGCATAGACTAAACACATTCCCTGAAAAATTCAGGGCATACATTAACTATTTCTACTACCATGATACTGAGATGAGAGGATAGCCTTATGATATTACACACTGACTCTTCAGAAAATCCAATATTAAAAATCCTAAACTCATAAGAGAACTAAGTGTATTAGTTCCACGTTACACAAGGAGTCATTTGTCGGTTTTCTTTAAAAGGAACCATTTATGATCCCTCCACGAGTATATTTATAACATGATTCCATGTACAAAATTTCCCTTTCTGCACAGTTTCTCAGTAACAAATCTATTGTGTAAAGCATGGTCCACGTGTAATCTTCTTATACCGTACTAAGCTAGGCTGAGCAGCCTCAAGGTCATTCAGACTGGTTTTGGCTTTTGTGTAAAGACGGCCCCAAGCTATTTAAGGAACATCTGGCTGCTGGAGAGCTTGGAGCCAAATTTGCCGTTCATCACTAGCAAGTGCCTGCTTTTTAGATATTAACCTCACTCCTGGCTCCATCTAACTTTTCCATTCTTATTTTTCATTTACTTTGTTTAAAAATACATATTAATTAAAAAGTTAAAAAAATTTTACATGTGAAAAAACCTCTCAATAATCTACCCTAAATTGCTTTGGGTGAATATCTAGATATAAATCAATAAAGAGGGGCTAAATAATTTGTGTGATCATTAGGAAACCCCAAAGACCAGAATAACACAATAGCCTATTGCTTTAGTTATGTTTATGCTAAAATATCCAAAATGAATAACCATAAAAAAGCATCACTTTTTAACAGACAATAAATCAAGTGTTAGTAAACACAAAGAGTTAGCATGGGTAAATGACTTATTTAAATACATGGTTTTACTTGAAGTAATCCTAATAGTGCTTATTTGTAAATTAAATTCTAAACAGTATATAAATCTGCATAAATAGACTATGACATCTTGAAAACTGCTTCAATCTTTAAAATAGTACATTAAAGTTGATTTACCACATGATTCTCATGAAAATACCTATGACATCTACATTAATACAGAGTGAAAGGATAGTAATCAGTGAAACGTCTGGGATTTCCACATGAATCAACACTGGTGCATTGCTAATGTAACACTCAATTACATCATGTTTAATTTATGTGGAAATGTTTGGATATGCCTAAAATGTCTGTGGTAAATCATTTTGGGATCTTAATTGAACATTTTTCTGTGATAAATTACTCTGTAAACACTGAAATAATATTCTTACATAACTACCAATTTATTTTGAAAGACTCCAACAACCCCAAATCATTATTTTCTTTGTATGATCCTAAGCTTGTATCCTTCAGGAATTTATTTTCTTTTCTGGTAGCAAATAATTTTAGCATTCATGAAATGCTTATTTCCATCCCATAGCTTGGTTATCATTTTTAAAACTCAAAATATCTATGTTATTTTAATATACTAAAGATCATGGTGAGCTATAGTCTCTTCAGTAATGAAAAATGCTTAGAATTAAAAATTTGACTCTCTTTTCCCCAATAATAAGCTACTTAATTTAATATACTAAAGTAGTGATACTCTATTTCATACTCAATTACTTTATTATTAAGAATATTTAAGGGACTTCCCTGGTGGTGCAATGGTTAAGAATCCGCCTGCCAATGCAGGGGACACGAGTTCGAGCCCTGGTCCAGGAAGATCCTACATGCCACGGAGCAACTAAGCCCGTGTGCCACAACTACTGAGCCTGCACTCTAGAGCCTGTGAGCCACAACTACTGAACCCGCATGCCCAAAATACTAAAGCCCGCACGCCTAGAGCCTGTGCTCTGTAACAAGAGAAGCCACTGCAATGAGAGGCCTGCACACCTCAATGAAGAGCAGCCCCTGCTCACCACAACTAGAAAAAGCCCGCGTGCAGCAATGAAGACCCAATGCAGCCAAAGATAAATTAATTAATTTTAAAAATATTTAAAAAAAGAATATTTAAGAAAGGAGTTCAGTTTCATGGTGGAGACTAGTTGAAATGTCATTATTATAGTTAATACAGAAGAGATTTTATATGAAGCTGAGAAATAAATATTTTTTATCATAAAAATACTATGATACTAAAAATTAATAATTTCCCATGTCACTACCATTCATTACCTGATGAAATGTTTAAATCAAATAAATGTTTAAATCAAATAAATTCTATTTTGAAATTTTTATATACCTATTTACTTGAAATATAATAATTCTTCCTAGAACTATAATTAAAGTAATATAATTTAATTTAAATTGATGTAAATTTATATTATTCTAATAGTTATAAACTTAAATCGGACTATGATTTTTCTATCATTTTCCAGAAAAATGAGTCAACAGCAAATCTGGAGACTGTACCAATCAGAATTCTTGGCTGCAAACAAACAAACAGCAGCACCAACAAAGCAACATGATACAGCAAAGGTAATCATGGGTTCTTCAGCTGAGGCCTTAACTGGATTTTGTGACTCCCTTCCTCCACTACACTTTCCTTGCCTTCAGTTTGAATCTCAATGGGTCATGATTCTTTACCCAATATGGTGAGGGATCTGAGCCCCTGGTAGCCTTGCTTAAATCAGGTTGCAGTATACTGACATTTTCTTCCACTCACAATTGTGGCAGTAAGTCTACTTTCCCTTAAGCGGAACTGACAAACATAGTAACACAGCAACAACAGTAATAATCTTTTCTCTCTAGTTTTTTGTTTTTGCCTGCTTCCATAGGGCATGAAGAACCCAAACTGATTAGGTGCAGCCTTAGCTTCCAATTCAATGGAATTCCAATCCTCATGTTACTATTCCATCAGAATCCAAAATCAAAAGGATAGAAGACAAACAATTGGCAAGTGAGTTAGTAAATGTAATCCTGAGAACCTCCATTCCAATTTTAAACCCTATAATTCTAGACTTGGATATTCTGACCAAGTGGAAAAAGAACTCCATGTGGCAATCGTTTGTTCAAAATGTAAACCATATCCTGCAAGAAAAAACATCAACCCCCCGCGCTGTTGACTCTCGGTTAAGCTTATCTGATTCAGTGACTAGTTCCTTCAAGTAATGGGGTATACAATAGTATCAATGAATCCCTTGAATATTAACCCATTGCCTTCCTTGTTTCTTTTAAAAAAATGAGTCCCTTTAAACTGAATCTATTTAGTGTGGGGTACCATCGCCTTGCATAAGGCAACCAATTAATCTACAGATGGTGTAATGACAGAGAAGAATGATCAGGGAAAGCAAAAACAAATTCAGAATAAATATCTACTGCAATAAGGAAAAACTGCTGCTTGTTGCTCCCCATCCCATAAAGATGAGAGGTATTCCGTGTAGACAGCTTGATATCAAATTGTTCTTTGGTCTCTCTAGGTATAATGCTTTTTAGAAGCCCATGATCAGTTACTGATACTAGAAAATGGAGTGTTGACTGTAGCCGGATGGCCACTGATGAGAACTCCGTGTTGTTGAAACCGCGGATAATCTTCATTCCCTCTATGATAAACATTTGGTTCATGAATCCGCTGGCATTGCTGAGAAAGGAGGTTAACCTATATTTACTGAGTGGATCACCTTATCTGTTCAACATACCCTTTCCCCAAACTCCCTCCATAATCTCCAACCCTGCTCTTCCCAACTGTCTGGCCATCCAGCTAGTTCATTAGCCACTGCGTTGGTATAGGTTCTTGTTCTGATTATCTTTACTGCATATAAAATTAACCTACAATTTAGTGGCTTAAAACAATCATTCTATTATGATCATGGATTCTGTAGGTAAGGAATTCAGGTGGAACACTGGGGATGGCTTTCCCTTGCTCTATGATGTCTGCTGCCTCAGCTAGGAAGTCTTGAGTCTGGGGATGACTCAATGACTATGGGCTGGAACCATCTGAAAGCTCCTTCACTCACATATCTGGTACCTAGACTGGGCTGACTCAAGGACGAGGACTGGTGACTGAAGTAATTACATGTGGCCTCTCTTGGCAACCACATAGCATGACAGCCACAGGGTGATAGTATTTCATTCCCAGTGACCAGAGGAAATAAGTTAATTAGCTGTTTCACTTTTGCATAGTGGAATAAGGCAGATCTAAATTCTATCTCTAAAATGACTAGAATTTTAAATTCCTTCACCCTCAACAAAGCCAGATAAAAGCCCTGGATCCTGCCAATTTCACCAAGATTCTGTGCTGCAACTCACTACTGGTAACAATTTCTGTTAAGATCGATCGGGGTCTTGGTTGCACAGCAGAAACTGACTCTGACCCTACTAAGCAGAAAAGGACTTCACTGGAAGAAAGAAGGTTGGCTCAGACAGTCCATAAGAGGGCTAAAGAACCAAGCTCAGAAAAGGGCCCTGATTTAGAGACTGGGAAGCAGAGAATGTAGCTAAGCTCGTATCTCAGGATCAGCCTGGAGAGAACATCTCCACTAACAGTGTCCCCACTGGATCCTGCCTGCTGCTGCTAACAGGAAGACCTACCACCGCTGTGACTGACTTAACTGTTCAGTCACCTCCAGAACAACCCCTAACTAGCCTTGATTTTGTCACTTTCTACAGATCCAACATTCCCATATAGAGCTTCCTGCTGGCCAAACTCAATGACATGTCTGCTTAGCTCTTGGGGTGAGAAGAGGGGATGAAAGCTTCTTGTAGTTCCCCAGAGGGGAGTGGGACTCTGCCTCACCACATTTACACAACAGGATTCCTACCAAATAAAAACAGGGCTTAGATTATGGGCAGGCAAAAATAAAGCATATACCTATTGAACATGCTTAATCTAATTATTTAATAATTAAAATGAATGAATGGGCGAATTAACAGTAAGACTTAATTAGTTCAAGCAACTACTTTAATAAAAAGAGCCCCAAGCTTATAGCCTTAATGTTGCTATGTGACTGGGTAAATCATTTAACCTCTCGAGTTCTTTTTTCTCATATATAATAAGAGGGTTTGGCCTCTGATCTCTGATTTTCATTAGCACTCACTTCTTTATAAAAATTATTGTCCGTGTTATTTGCAGAGGCTCATCCACATGGTGGAGCCATATGCCTAGGACTTGGCAGTACCCACTGCACTAGTTTTATAATATTAAAAACACTCTTAGTAAACCAAGTTGGCTAATTTTTTTGAAGTTACAAATGGATTGTTTTAATGTGTGTATATAATGAAAGATTATTGAACAAAGCTTGGTGAAATTTAATGGTTATGCATCCAATTTTCCATTGTGTGTGCAGAAATCTGGGGATTAAAAAATTTTTTTTTACATGGTCTCATTTTGTTTTCTGAACTCCAACACAGTTTCATCGTCTGGAGATAGCCTATAGCCTGGAAAACAACAAATTCAAGAAACACCCTTCCCAAGAGAGTGTGGGTTCTTGGTATAGAAATCTTTTCATGAGAGACTTGGTTCCAGGGTTCTCCATGAGGAAATTTGGGTACTTTCCATTTAATTCTCTCATCTGAGTCATTCCTTCAGTGGCCTAGATGTCACCTCCGAGGATGATTCAAACTTTTCAAGACAACACGGAATCTTTTCTATCCTCTTTGGGAAAGATCACAAATATGCTTCGGAGGAAAAGATGATGACACTCCAGATTGTCTGGCTTCCCCTTTCACAGTGATTCTATTAGGGAGTCTCTCAAGCTTATAGGGAATCCCCCTTCATCCATCTTTTGGCAGCCTGTACTGAACCAAGACCAAATCTTCGAAGACTTAACTCGTGGTGGCTCCCACAGTCCATCCCTCACAACAGAGCAATGTTTTGTAAATTCAGAGAAGCATGTTTGCACTTTGGAGAAAAATATGACTGGCCAAAATTCTGCACAGTTTTGCTATACCATAGGATGGATCCGAATTCCCAAACAGGGTTATGACAGAAAAATCAGACAATTGGAATAGGCATTCAGAAATGGCTGCTCATCTAGAAACATGAAGTTCCCATACTTGGGGACTTTTGGTTTTATTTACCCGACTTGAGTCATGTCTGTGTAAGGGAAATTCCTAGTGAGGTCCTGGATGTGACCACTGGGTGTGCTCCAGTCTCCTCAAGCCAGCACTAGGTCAAAACAGGACCTCATTCAGTGAAGCTTACAGTCAGACTGGCTCCCTCAATATTGCTGTGGGGCTGGCTCCATGGCTACAGGGAAGCTCACACAGCAGCAATATGCATTCAGAAGTTGCCTTCCAACCATCTATATTAAATCCCCATATTATGGCAGACAATGGCTGTTATATTTTATCACATAGATGTAGCCAAAGATTACTGGTTAGTTGAAGATTTAATACGAACAGATGATGGGTAAATTTCACAAGTGACACAGTGTTGTTTGGAACATTTTCATTTTCTCACCAACATTACAAAAAAAAAAAAAAATCACAGCTGAAGGGACCAGTAATAATGATCTACTTCATGAGCTGATAGAGAGAAAAATCAAGAAGAGTGTAAATGTTCACACTTGTACTGTGTTAAAATTCTTCACACAGGGCCTGGCATAAAATGATCATAACAGTGAACTAACATTTGTGTTAGTTAACTTTACGACATGGACATATTATTACATCTATTTTTAGGGAGAAAAATTGAGGTACAAAAAAAAGTTACATTGCCTAAGTACAGCCTGTTAGTTAGAGATGGGCTGACGTTTGAACTCAGGTCTTTTCTTACCACAGCCCATGGGCTTAGCCACATTACTCTGCTTGTGATGGACGCAGGCTGAATAGATATATTTTTTAAATAAATAAATACACTAAGCACAGAAATTATAGAATACATAACGCCTTCTTGGATTATGAGTTTTTAAACCTCCTCTTCATTCCTATTATATTCCTATAATTTTGTTAATTTATTTTATTAGTGTCTCGAATTCAGTTTAGCAAAAATATTCTTCCTAAACTTTAATAAAGTCTGTTGGTTAATATAGACATAGCTTGCTTTGTGTTAACTTTTTATACATGAAACTGTGTTGAACTTTGATGGGTATACTGTATAGTTGTCAATTCCCAAGTTTAAGTATATGTAAACAAAAACAAAATCTCTTGTATTTTTTAAAAGGTTAAATGAAGTGACAGAGCACATGATGACCTATGTAAATACAATAGATTTGCTGAAGGGACTGTTTCAGTGGCCTTTACATACTGGCGTCAAGTTCAACCAAACATGGTAAACTTGTTCCAAAAATACATGTCATTTTTAGGGGTCACATTTATTGCTGAAATGACATTCTTATGTGCTATAAAAATGACAGTCTTTTTATGTAGACCCCTTTATTCATTTGCCACTATTCTCTGTTTCTTTTCAGGATTTCTGAGGATTTTTATTTCCTATTGTATATCCAAACCAACCTTATTGTGTCCCTTAAAAAGAACTTTCCAGAGAACCATCCAGGAATTAATAAGCAAGCAATAGAATATTTTAGATAAGTTTTACAGACCGTTCAACTGTCACATATGCCAAAAAAGTCACTGTTTTTATATAGACTGGTAATTGACCTGATAATCTGTGTAGGAAGTGAGTTGTTTTATTCACTTACATATTTATATATTATAGCATTATACAGGCATCCAGTGCTTTGGGGAATGAATACTTACAAAATAATGTTAGTTAAAAGGTCTTGTCAAGTAAGATGAAACTTATTTTAGTTGCAAAATCAGGGGTTGGCAAACTTTTCTGTAAAGGGTCAGATAGTAAATATTTTAGGCTTTCCTGGCCATATGGTCTCTGCTGCAACTCCTCAACTCTGCCATTGTAATGCAAAAGCATACAAATAGTGCGACTGTGTTCCCATAAAACTTTACGGACACTGAATTTTGAATTTAATTTTTACGTATGACAAAATATTCTTCTTCTTTTTATTTTCTTCAACCATTTAAAAATGTGAAAAGGATTCTTAGCTTGTGGGCCCTCCGGCTGTAGTTCGCTAACCCCTGCAATAAACAGTGAAATCAGATGTAGGTGAATAACAAAAATCTCCCAATGAAATGATTTTTTAAATGTTAATGACAAAGGGCTTCCCTGGTGGTGCAGTGGATAAGAATCTGCTGCCAATGCAGGGTACACAGGTTCGATCCCTGGTCTGGGAAGAGCCCACATGCTGTGGAGCAACTAAGCCCGTGAGCCACAACTACTGAGCCTGTGCCCTAGAGCCTGTGAGCCACAACTACTGAGCCCACGCACCTAGAGCCCGTGCTCTGCAACAAGAGAAGCCACTGCAATAAGAAGCCCGCGCACCGCAACAAAGAGTAGCCCCCGCTCGCCTCAACTAGAGAGAAGCCCACATGCAGCAACAAAAACCCAACACAGCCAAAAATTAAAAAAAAAAAAGTTAATGATAAAGATACAAAGATAGTGGCATTTTAATTAGTATATTTGCTTTTGCTTTTAATATCTGCTAGGAATTTTCATCTTCTTTGTTACCCCTTCTGAACTTACAGTGTTTTCTAAATCCACTATCTTTTCTTTTTACTATCGGTCAACCATTTTACCCTTGATCCTGTATTCTTCAAATCATGCACTGATTTGCTATATTCTTATAATTTATAATAATTGATAACAATTATTGAGATAATTAATAACACAGAATATATTAGCTTCTTCTTTATCCTTGTCCTGATGAAAGTTGTCATTTTATATGTTTTTAGGTTTTCATAAATGCAATAAGTATTCCTGTGTCTTCTTATTAATATAAAATTTTCTTCCCTCACATTTCTCTTTACTGAGAGATTATGTTTCAAATACGCTGATGTACTATGATAATTTTGGCTATTCTAATAATGATGTAATCTAAAATGGGGAGTAATGGCTATTAATAACATTGGCCCTGAACACTGGCCCTTGTGGAACTGGTCAGAATATGGAAGACCAGAACCAAAAGTACAGGCAGGATTAAAAGCTGGGTGAAGACCTGAAATAGAAACACACAAGGATAATTGTTTTAATGATAAGGAGGTGAAGATGTGATACTGAAGGAGAGTTCAAAGTTGGCCATACAGCCAAGGAAAAAGGACAGGCACATCACGAGAATAAGTGACAAAAGTTTTAAAAGTTCAAAGGTGTCTTTTTAGAAATGGACTAGGCCACTGGTCAAAACTAAAGAATACTAATTAGTTGACATTTTAATACAGATTATGGGTAAGATTCATAAACAACGTAGTGTCTGAAAAATGTTTGTTTTCTCATAACATTATCAATATTACAAAAAAAAAAAAACACCCTCAGAGCAGAAGAGAAAAGATCACTAAGTAAAAGTTGATGAGCTGATAACATTGGTTTGGCAGCTGGTAATATGGATCCTTAGCTAGAGAGGCCAAGGTTCAAATGTATGTGAATGGCAGGCATTGCACGGTGAAAAGCCCAAGTGTAGAAACTGGCACATGAAGTAGGAAAACTAGAGACAAGGTAGAAAGAGGAATGGGATCAAGGAAGATATTCACAACCTGGAATCGGAGTCATCTATCAAAGATAGATTGAAACCTGCAGGGAACAACCTGCATTTTGAGTTCCTACCAGCATTGGGAGAATAGTCACAGATGACGTTCTTCTGCAGAGGAATTAGAATGGCAGGAAAAAAAGAGAGAGAGAGCTGTACTATAAACAACGTAAGATAAGAATGAAGTGACACCATAGTTAGATTACATACTTTTTATAAAGTGAAACCTAGGTCTTTCAATTCATTCATTTAAAGTATGTCACTATTCAAATTATGTGGCATCAATTAGAGATTAGTTGATGTTTATTTTAGTCATTTTAATGAAAAATATGGTCATGGAAAATGCATATTTGATTGTGTATGTCCTAAAATCCGGTACTCATGCCTGTTTGGAGAAGTCCATCTGGTCACATACTTGGCCTCACACCTTAACGACCCAACACTAATTCCTGTCCTAGCCCCTGAAACATCTCTCTATGCATCTATTTCTTTCCTCCCCATTGCCTCAACTTAGTTCAGGTCTTTGTCTTATTTCACTTGGATTACTGAAATGTCTTCACAAATTCTCTCTTCATTCTAGAGCCAGAATGATCTTTACAAAACAAAAATTACCTCATGCCCCTTCCCATCACTTTTAAAAGCCCAGCTCCAATTAACACCCAGCTGCACAACTTTGCTAATGTACTTTTACGTCTCCATGCCACACTTTCATTATCTAGCAATATAAAATCAAGAGTAGTAACAGTACCTAGAGCATATGCCAGTTCCAAAGACAAAGTGAGATAAGTTTAGAACAATGAGGAGCCCACATTTCTGTAATTGAAACTTGCAGAAATGCATTACATGTTACTCTTATTATTGAGAATGGCATCCAAATTCCTTTGTAGGGCATTCAGCACCGCTCATGATCTTGCCCTTGCTTTCCTGTCCAGCATTAACCCTCTTCACTCTCCATACCATTCCCTCCTTGGCACCAGGTAAGCTCTGCTTGAGCTATACTGAACTACTTGCAGCTATTTTGAACCTTCCATTCTTTCTCTTGGATTAGGGTCTTTGCACATGTAGCTGCTTTACCTGGAAAGTCCCATCTCAAGCAATTTGCCTAATTAAATTCTATTCTTTTTTAGGACATAGCTTCATGGTCATCTTTGCAAAGACTTTTCTGGTCTCCCAGGCCTGGACCAGCTGCTCTTTCTGCCTAGATGCCCTGTGTCCCTGTGTTTTCACCTGCCTTCCTAAAAATTCACTGTAACTGCTTACTTCTTTGGCTTTATCCCCATTTATCCATAAGATTCTTGGAGGCAGAATTTTCTGAGGGCAGAGTCTATGACAGTGCCTGGCACATAATGCACATATAATAAATATTTGCTGCCTTCATGAGTGAATAGGATGGCATAATACAGTTGTTACTTCAAAAGTGAAACAAAGCAAAGCATATTGGTGGCAATTATATAAAAGTCCTATTTGTTTCCTTCCCAAAATATTCAAGCACGCTGGAAATACATAAGTAAATGTGGCATTTGGAATATAAATATGTCTTAAGTGAAAGTTTGTAATAATTATATATCAAGCATTTTAAAATGTACTGTAAAAATACACTTAATGTTACAAGCTGTAAATTATTGAACCAGATAGAAAAAATCAAATTGGCAAATTATGTTTCTATTTATAATTATTTCTTACTTTTTTGTTGTTTTTCAGTTAGGGTTTCTCCTTTAACTTTAAGATAAACATGTTCACTGAGCTTGGCTTACTGGACTGTAACCCAGGACTGACTGAATTGAAGCACACTGGGGAAATACAAATATATTTTTATTCATCACGGCAGATGCTCTTTGAAACTTGAATTGTGAGAACAGAAGTTCAGTTTATGTGTTTTTCACTTGTTCTTCTGACACAAAGAGGCCAAATGACACAGTGGAAAGATCCTCAACTAAATGTCAAGAGAAAACCTTGCATTCTAGTGCCCTCTTTGCCACTTAAAATAGCCTTGTGACTGTGTGTCATTCAACATCTCTGAGGTTTAGATATGGAAAAGAAAGACATGCTGTAAGTGGCACAGCATGGGTGGTAGAAAGTCTCTGATAGGTACATGTCTGGGGAGTCCTGGTTTTTGCCACTAATACTCGGGTGACCACTGAACCATCTGTTTTCATTTTCTCTTTCACTCATTTACATACTGTAAGCGCTCAGCATATACTGACACTTTGTTAGGGGATTCAGAAATAAAATACATGGTTCTCATCTAGAGTAGCTCAGAGTTCAGTGTAAAAGACAGAGATCCAGATCTCTGATAATATCATCTCTAGGCACACATCCCAAACATTTATGTGCATAAGAATCACCAGTGGATTTCCTTAAAATGCAGATTGTGATTCAGTAGGTCTGGGGTAGAGCCCGAGATTCTATATATTTCACAAGTTCCCAGGCGTAGAGACTGTGGACCAATGGATCACAGTTTGAGGAGCAAGTTCATTGGGATATAAACAGAGAGATGTTAAAGGAGCATAGAAGAAAGGAAATTAACTCAACCAGGAAGGCTCCACCGAAAAGGGAGGCTCCACTGAAAAGGTAGGTATTATATGCATATGAGTAGAGGGAATATTTTATAAAGGACACAGAAGTATGAATGGCTATGATGTGGGTGTGGAAGAAAAGATAGCAAATTGATGGAGGCATGTGGCAGGGAGACCAATTTCCAGGAAGTGCAATAGTCCATGTGGGGGATGATGAGGACCTAAATTACCTTAATTCTTTCATCTGATTATTCGTAGCTCAGTTTTGCAAATGGGGTGTGGTGAAGAGGGCCTCATGAAGGTGGGGATAGTGAGGATGAAAATGAAACAGATTTCTCCCAGTATATTTATGAGGTAAAAAATAACAGGACCAAATTTCTGATTGAATATGGTTGAGGGTAAAGGATGAGGCATGCAGGGATGTTTGCATCTCAGGTGACTGAAAAACAGGGTTATTTTTTAACTTAGGAATTCAACAGAAGAAGCAGGTTTGGATTTGTTGGGGGAAGTGAAAAGTGAAGATGAAGTGAGTTTTGAACACATAAAATTTAATGACTGGGAGACAGAAATTCATGTCCATTTAGGTGTAAAGATCCACTGTTGCTCCCTTTTCTTAAATCTATTGTCCTTGAATGATGCACAGAGTTACTACTTTCTATTTAGCAATAAATAAAACATCTTTGAGAACGAATTAACATTGTACACTCATCTCAGGAGTCCCTTTAGGGATTTTCTTTTCTCACTTATAAATTCTCTTTGTGTATCCTTAGAAGTTGACTCTTATGACTTTTAATAGTATTAATTTTTTTTTCTGAATACAACATTTTTTTATCTTGCCCATGGGTGGGTCATATAATACAATTCATTGTCTGTGTCTCTTCCTCTTAATTGTTGCTGCATCCTTTCACCTGTTTTTGTTGAAAAGTGATTACTGACTTCATTTTCTCCTTTGACACTACTTTATTATTTCTCATGGGCTTTATCTGATTATACTTCAGACTTTTAAAATAAGTCATTCTGAAATAATCTGTCCCGAGTAAATTCTCTTCGGTAGTCCTATAACTTATAGCTTATATACTAAAGTTGAAATTTATTACTTAATATTTCCCCAATATATCATGAAATATCTTGCCCCTTCACCTTTGCTGATATTGTGTTGCTGCACAACCTTCAAAACCTAGTTTTCTCTTTCAAGAGCTTTTAATTTTTCAAGAGAAGTAGAAATCTAGATTTTTATTTGAAGTCTACAGACCTTATTGATGTTGGCTCAAATATTTTAAAAAATACTATTCATAGTTGTTATGGTTTGACCTGCCAACTAAAAAGATATGTTGAATTCTTCACTCTAGTGCCTGTGGATGTGACCTTATTTCAAAATAGGGTCTATGCAGATGTACTCAGTTAAGATGAGGTCATTAGGGTGAACCCTAATACTGTATGACTGGTGTCCTTATAAGAAGAGAAGGGGGAGAAGAACTACAATCCTGCAGCCTGCAGAATGAAAACCACATTCACAGAAAGATAGACAAAATGAAAAGGCAGAGGACTATGTACCAGATGAAGGAGCAAGATAAAACCCTAGAAAAACAACTAAATGAAGTGGAGATAGGCAACCTTCCAGAAAAAGAATTGAGAATAACGATAGTGAAGATGATCCAGGACCTCGAAAAAAGAATGGAGGCAAGGATCAAGAAGATGCAAGAAATGTTTAACAAAGACCTAGAAGAATTAAAGAACAAACAAACAGAGATGAACAATACAATAACTGAAATGAAAAATACACTAGAAGGAATCAATAGCAGAAAAACTGAGGCAGAAGAATGGATAAGTGACCTGGAAGACAGAATGGTGGAATTCACTGCTGCAGAACAGTAAAAAGAAAAAAAAAAATGAAAAGAAATGAAGACAGCCTAAGAGACCTCTAAGACAACATTAAATGCATCAACATTCACATTACAGGGGTCTCAGAAGGAGAAGAGAAAGAGGAAGGACCCGAGAAAATATTTGAAGAGATTATAGTAGAAAACTTCCTTAACATGGGAAAGGAAATAGCCACCCAAGTCCAGGAAGCGCAGAGAGTACCAGGCAGGATAAACCCCAGGAGAAACAATCCAAGACACATAGTAATCAAACTGACAAAAATTAAAGACAAAGAAAAATTATTAAAAGCAGCAAGGGAAAAACAACAAATAACATATGAGGGAACTCACATAAGGTTAACAGCTGATTTCTCAGCAGAAATTCTACAAGCCAGAAGGGAGTGACACGATATGTTTAAAGTGCTGAAAGGAAAGAACATACAACCAAGATTACTCTACCTGGCAAGGATCTCATTCAGATTTGATGGAGAAATCAAAAGCTTTACAGACAAGCAAAAGCTAAGAGAATTCAGCACCACTAAACCAGCTCTACAACAAATGCTAAAGGAACTTCTCTAAGTGGGAAACACAAGAGAAGAAAAGGACCTACGAAAACAAACCCAAATCAATTAAGAAAATGGTAATAGGAACATACATATCAATAATTACCTTAAATGTGAATGGATTAAATGCTCCAAACAAAAGACACAGGCTTGCTGAATGGATACAAAAACAAGAGCCATATATATGCTGTCTCCAAGAGACCCACCTCAGACCTAGGGATACATAGAGACTGAAACTGAGGGGATGGAAAAAGATATTCCATGCAAATGGAAATCAAAAGAAAGCTGGAGTAGCAATATCCATATCAGATAAAATAGACTTTAAAATAAAGAATGTTACAAGAGACAAAGAAGGACATTATATAATGATCAAGGGATCAATCCAAGAAGAAGATATAACAATTATAAATATATATACACCCAACATAGGAGCACCTCAATACATAAGGCAAATGCTAACAGCTATAAAAGAGGAAAT
>NC_041215.1:70569258-70571274 GCF_002837175.3 Physeter macrocephalus | reverse complement strand
GATCAATAAAACTAAAAGCTGGTTCTTTGACAAGATAAACAAAATTGATAAACCTTTAGCTAGACTCATCAAGAAAAAGAGGGAGAGGACTCAAGTCAACAAAATTAGAAATGAAAACAGAGAAGTTACAATGGACACTGCAGAAATGCAAAGCATCCTAAGAGACTACTACAATCCACTGAAGAAATCAAAGAGGAGGTCAAAAGATACCTAGAGACAAATGACAATGGAAACACGATGATCCAAAACCTATGGGATGCAGCAAAAGCAGTTCTAAGAGGGAAGTTTACAGCAATACCATCCTACCTCAAGAAACAAGAAAAATCTCAAATAAACAATCTAACCTTACACTTAAAGGAACCAGAGAAAGAAGAACGAACAAAACCCAAAATTAGTAGAAGGAAAGAAATCATAAAGATCAGGGCAAAAATATATGAAAAAGAAACAAAGAAAACAATACAAAGATCAATAAAACTAAAAGCTGGTTCTTTGACAAGATAAACAAAATTGATAAACCTTTAGCTAGACTCATCAAGAAAAAGAGGGAGAGGACTCAAGTCAACAAAATTAGAAATGAAAACAGAGAAGTTACAATGGACACTGCAGAAATGCAAAGCATCCTAAGAGACTACTACAATCAACTCTATGACAATAAAATGGACAACCTGGAAGAAATGGACAAATTCTTAGAGAGGTATAACTTTCCAAGACTGAACCAGGAAGAAATAGAAAATATGAACAGACCAATCACAAGTAATGAAGTTGAAACTGTGATTAAAAATCTTCCAACAAACAAAAGTCTAGGACCAGGGCTGGTTTCACTTTGCAGAAACAGCCCGCTCTCCCTATGAGAGTGTAACTGTGCTTTAATAAACTTTGCTTTGAAAAAAAAAAAAAAAAAGTCAACTAGACAAAGATACTACAAAAAAAGAAAATTACAGACCAATAACACTGATGAACACAGAGGTAAAAATCCTCAACAAAATACTAGCAAACAGAATCCAACAACACATTAGAAGGATCATACACCATGATCAGTGGGATTTATCCCAGGGATGCAAAGATTCTTCAGTATACACAAACCAATCAGTGTGATACACCATATTAACAAACTGAAGAATAAAAACCATGTGATCATCTCAATAGATGTTGAAAAAGCTTTTGACAAATTCAACACCCATTTATGATAAAAACTCTCCAGAAAGTGGGCATAGAGGGAACCTACCTCAACATAATAAAGGCCATATACAACAAACCCACAGCAAACATGATTCTCAAAAGTGAAAAACTGAAAGCATGTCCTCTAAGATCAGGAACAAGAAAAGGATGTCCACTCTCGCCACTATTATTCAACATAGTTTTGGAAATCCTAGCCATGGCAATCAGAGAAGAAAAGGAAATAAAAGGAATCCAAATTGGAAACTAAGTAAAACTGTCACTGTTTGCAGATGACATGATACTATACATAGAGAATCCTAAAGATGCCACCAGAAAACTACTAGAGCTAATCAATGAATCTGGTAAAGTTGAGGGATACAAAACTAATGCACAGAAATCTCTTGCATTCCTATACACTAACACCAAAAGATCAGAAAGAGAAATTAAGGAAACAATCCCATTAACCATTGCAACAAAAATAATAAAATACTTAGGAATAAACCTACCTAAGGAGGTAAAAGACCAGTACTCAGAAAAGTATGAGACACCAATGAAAGAAATCAAAGATGACACAAGCAGATGGAGAGATATACCATGTTCTTGGATTGGAAGAATCAATATTGTGAAAACGACTATACTACCCAAAGCAATCTACAGATTCAATACAAACCCTATCAAATTATCAATGGCATTTTTTACAGAACTAGAACAAAAAATCTTAAAATTTGTATGGAGACACAAAAGACCCCGAATAGCTAAAGCAGTCTTGAGGGAAAAAAAACAGAGCTGGAGGAATCAGACTCCCTGACTTCAGACTATACTACAAAGCAACAGTAATCAAGACAATATGGTACTGGC
>NC_041215.1:70540910-70569088 GCF_002837175.3 Physeter macrocephalus | reverse complement strand
AGTAATCAAGACAGTATGGTAGTGGCACAAAAACAGAAATATAGATCAATGGAACAGGATAGAAAGCCCAGAGATAAACCCACGCACATATGGTCACCTTATCTTTGATAAAGGAGGCAAGAATATACAGTGGAGAAAAGACAGCCTCTTCAATAAGTGGTGCTGGGAAAACTGGACAGCTACATGTAAAAGTATGAAATTAGAACACTCCCTAACACCATACACAAAAATAAACTCAAAATGGATTAAAGACCTAAATGTAAGACTGGACAATATAAAACTCTTAGAGGAAAACATAGGAAGAACACTGTGACATAAATCACAGCAAGATCTTTTTTGACCTACCTCCTAGAGTAATGGAGATAAAAAGAAAAATAAACAAATTGGACCTCATGAAACTTAAAAGCTTTTGCACAGCAAAGGAAACCATAAACAAGATGAAAAGACAACCCTCAGAATGGGAGAAAATATTTGCAAAAGAATCGACTGACAAAGGATTAATATCCAAAATATATAAACTGCTCATAAATATATGAGCTGCTCATGCAGCTCAATATCAAAAAAACAAACAACCCTATCAAAAAATGGGCAGAAGATCTAAACAGACATTTTTCCAAAGAAGACATACAGATGGCCAAGAGGCACATGAAAAGATGCTCAATATCACTAATTATTAGAGAAATGCAAATCAAAACTACAATGAGGTATCACCTCACACTGGTTAGAATGGGTATCATCAGAAAATCTACAAACAACAAATGCTGGAGAGGGTGTGGAAAAAAGGGAACTCTCTTGCACTGTGGTGGGAACATAAACTGATACAGTCACTATGGAGAATAGTATGGAGTTTCCTTAAAAAACTGGAAATAGAATTACCATATGACCCAGCAATCCCACTACTGGGCATATACCCAGAGAAAACCATAATTCAAAAAGATACATGCACCCCAATGTTCATTGCAGCACTATTTAAAATAGCCAGGTCATGGAAGCAACCTAAATGCCCATCAACAAACGAATAGATAAAGAAGATGTGGTACATATATACAATGGAATATTACTCAGCCATAAAAAGGAACGAAATTTGGTCATTTGTAGAGACGTGGATGGACCTAGAGACTGTCATACAGAGTGAGTCAGAAAGAGAAAAACAAATATCATATATTAACGTATATATGTGCAACCTAGAAAAATGGTACAGATGAACCGGTTTGCAAGGCAGAAATAGAGACACAGATGTAGAGAACAAACGTATGGACACCAAGTGGGAAAGCAGTGGGGGGTGGGGGGTGGTGGTGGTATGAATTGGGAGACTGGGATTGACATATATACACTAATATGTATAAAATAGATAACTAATAAGAACCTGCTGTATAGCACAGGGAACTCCACTTCGCTGTACAGTAGAAACTAACACAACATTGTAAAACAACTATACCTCAATGAAAAAAGGAAGAAAAAAAAAGAAGAGATGGAGAAATACACAGGGAAAAGGCCATATGAAGAAGGTAGTTATTGTAATGATGCATCTACAAACCAAGGAAAAGCAAGGATTGCTGGCTGTCACCAGAAGCCAGGATGGGAGGCATGGGACAGATTTTCCCTCACAGCCCTCAGAGGAACCAATCTTGTTGACTTCTAGCCTCCAGAAGCATGAGAGAGTAAATTTCTGTTGTTTTAAGCCACATAACTTGTGTTGCTTTGTTACGAGAGCCCTAGGAACCTAATACAACAGTAAATAAACGCACCTGTGAGTTTTATATATAGTTTGCCACTCTGTAATATCAAGTGATTTTCTTACAGATACAAAACCCTAGGAACTTGTAAAAATACATATTTTTGGCTATGCTTTTCTGGAATATGGCAAGTTATTTCATACCATTATCAACATCTCTATTTTCATCTGATGTTTCAGCCAAATAGATGACTAGAAAGTTAAGTATTTGAATTTATTCCCCCAGTAAATATTAAACGCTTACCAGGTACCAGATATTGGACTAGGTACAAGGGATAAAACTATGAATAAGAACGGCTCTTTCCTTAAGAAACTTACCATTATAACAATAGTTATAATACAATAATGGTGATGATGGGAAAGTAGCACAGATTGCTATGGGAAGACAGAGGAGGGGCACCTAATACCAATGAGAGATCAGGAAAATCATCCACTTGTGATGTGCACAATTTAATTGTATAGGAGTGACATATCAGCTGATTTGTCTCACAAATAAGTATGTAACAGAACTGAGATCCCAACCCAGGATCTCCTACCCAAAGGTCTTTCTACATCACAACACCACTTTGGTTTTTTCATGTGCAAAAATGAGGATAATATTACTCCTTAAAGCTTTTGTGAAGATTAAATAAAACTTACGAAGCACACTGGCCTGATGCCTGGTCCTGGCAGACCTTACGAATGTCCACCAGAATCTGGTTCTTTTACCTGTCCTGGATCTTAGTCTATCCTGACTAACACAGTGGTCCACAACACATGCTCCACAAATTTTCTTCTCTCCTTTGACAATAATATAGAGCACAGGGTGATAGAAATAAGCTTTAAATTAAAAAAATTAAAATTTAGGGCATGAATTGCCCAGCTACATGTAATATATTCTTATTCCAGGTTCTGAGACAAACTAAAAGCAGCTTATGATAGTTGAGAAAGTCACTATGCCCTAAGACCAGCTGAAATGAAAAATCCATTCGCTGTCAGAAAAAAGTCACCTCTCATTAAAGATCATTTCTTTCATTCTTCCAAACCAAATTATTTAAGGTTAAAAATAGCAAAAGAACCTTATGAAAAAACATATAAATGCTAAAAATCCCAGCTTGAGGTTTCGGCAACTATTCTTAACATACCTTCAGAGGGTTTGACTGTCATTACTACAAATAGAAGACTTCCAGGAAGGCATTATTCAACAAAAAGAAGTCTTTTATTTTCTCTACAAATCTGGGACATGGGGAGAAAGATGAGAGTAAATATAATTCCAAGTTTTCCACTCAAACAAATCTAAATGCTTCTGCCTAGCATTCAACGTCTTGATGATATGTTCTCATTTGCTAACTAACCGCATTTCCCACTTTTTTTTTTTTCCAACATAGACTCCATTTTCATCGTCTCCTCAAACAAGCCATATTCATGCTTCCTTTATGCCTTTATGCCTTTATCCATTTGCCTGAAATGCTCTTTTCTCTTACTTGGAGAATGGGCTCTAGGTCCACTTCCTGTAATTGTATTCTGTCCTCTAAGATTCAATGCTTTTTAAAAATTTATTGATTTGCTTTTATTTTACCTTTAAAAAAATTGAGATATAATTGAAATATAACATTAGTGTCAGGTGTACAACACAATATATGTACACATTGCAAAATGATCACCACAATAAGTTTAGTTAACATTCATCAATACTTCATATGGCTAGTGATTTTGTCTCTTATCCGAACTATGGATTCTCAAGAACAGGAATGGTTTTTTACAGTTCACCTCCATCTCCTCAAAGCTCTGGCACAGTACTGAGCACACCATCAGCAGGAAATAAATACTTCTTGGTTGATTGGTTTGTAAATGTGTGTGGAGATGGCTGGGTAATGCAGTTTGAGGAAGAATAATGGAAAATTGAGGAGGTTCCAACAGAAGGACTTGTGACAGAAGTCAGAATTAGTGTCTAGGCGTGTGTGGAGGGCTTGAACATCATCCTCTGCAGTGGTTTAAAGCTGAGTATTAACAATTAGTGACCACTGGACAGTGGGTAGTAGGATAACTGCCTCACAGAGAACGAAAGCAGGCGATAAAGCACTTCAAAAACTTTCCTGCTTGGGAATAGCTCTGGTGGCTAGAGAAAGAGGCCCTGAAAATGATACCGTTCCCATGTTAAACATTAGACATTGCACTCTCTGCTGTCATCTCCACTTTTGGGAAGCAGATACATGATCAGTGGGTATACTGTATGTGCTATGTCATTTTACCCAAACTGTCATCTAAGTTATGGACACAGCACAAAGATGTTTTATGCAACAACGGAGTATCAGTCAGTTAATAATGTTGTGATACATACTTATGTGAAGTGTATTAGCACCAATAAATGCTAATAAATATTTAAGAAGTTTGGGCAGGTTTTTCTCAGCTGCCTAGTTGTACTGTACTATCCTGTATCCTGTTATGAAAGTAGTTTTCAGGTATATTATGTTAAACCAGTTGTTGAGCTAGATTTCACATTCCTAAAAAGGAAAGGTCACATGGTAGACAGAGCCATGAACTGAGGGGCTTGAGTAGAAGCAGAGGAAAGAAGGATTGAAGTAGCTGTTACATTGACCTCAGTTTATTCATTTGAAAAGTATTTCTTATATGCCAGGTACTGTTCCACATACTGAGGAGCTACAGGTGAACAAGACAGACACCCTCTGTAACCATGGTGCTTATGTTCCATTTGGGGTGAGAGACAATCAATAAATGAATTAATGATAAAGACAGATTCAAACAGTGATTGATGCTATGAAGAAAATGAAACAGGGTGTTGTAATAGAGGGAAGGGTTGACGAAGAAAGACTGTCTGGAGAGGTGACATGTAAGCAGAGGCCTAAATGACACAGGGGAGCTGCGCTGCCCTAATGTGGGGGAAGAGTGTCCCAGCAAAGCCCTTTAGGCTGCACTGAGCTTAGTTATGTTTGTGTCTGAGGAACAGCAGGCAGGCCAGTGTGATAGGAGCCTGGTGAAGGACACAGGAATGAAGGGGATGGGTCAGACCCGTAGGCCATGGTGAAGAGTTGGGCTTTAGTTTAATTAAAGATCAGACCCCTCATTACTGTTTTACTGATGCTGGTAGTACCTGAACATATTCCACCTGCTCCTAGGTTGTAGTTTCAGGTCCGTGTTCTCTCCTTTCTCTTGTCCTAGCTGCTGTTCCAAGGACTCCATCATCTTTCAAACAGAAAGACTTAATGTCTTTGACTGATTATTTGGAGAAAACACATACCCTGTGTTTTGCATGAGTCTTTCCTTACAAAGTATACTTGGTCGTCATGTGTGGTTATTCTGCAGCAAATGGTGTACTAGTTATGGCACTAAAATCTGAATGTGAGAAGCTGCATTTCACCTCTTACGGTGTTGGTGCCAAGGCCAACTTATCCATGTGGCACAGTGCCTAGGGCCCACAATACTCTATTTAAAACATAAAAATGTTTCAATTTATTTTAAAAATCAGAAGAAAACAATGAACTTTTAGGTTAGAGAATACAAGTAATATTAATATATTTATTTTTATGCCAATGCAGTCATAAAATATAATTTAAAATATTTTTATGGAAGAAGAGGCCCATGAAGGCAAAGTGTCTAGGGTCCATGAAAGTCATAATGCAGCCCTTGTTGGTGCTTATGTGATAATAAATACTAAGGTACTGTTTAGTCTTCAATACAATTATTGTTTGCACAGAAAAACATTTTATTTTGTTCATTCTAGTTTAATGATTTAATAGACTCTAAACTCTTTGAATAGTAAACCCATAACAGTGAAAAAATTTTGTGTATCCCATAGGTGTACATTTATTTATAATATATATATTATCTACTACTGTACTGTTATATTGTATGAAATATAACATATAGTTATAAGTATATAAATAGAAGATTTTAAAGTCTAGATTAAAGGTGAAATAATGTTTAAATAATTTTCAAGTTACTAATGATACATAAAATCTTTGCTCTTAAAGTTATTGATAATTATTTTTAGTGAAAACCATATAATTGAACATGCTGAAATTCTATGAAAGTTTTATTTTAACATTTAGTAATATGAAAGTCAAGTTAAAGGTTTAACTTTTTAAATTTGGTTTTAAAGGCTAACATAACTGAAGAAGATATTTACAAAAAATGTTATATTCCAATGAAATGAGTACATTAAGGGAAATACTTAGGAAATCATGATACCCGTTTTTCAATTCCATCTACCAATTACACAAACATTTTTTGAAATTCAGCAACTTGGTGTCTTCTTGAGTAAAAGTCACTTGTTTTTGCCACCTGATCAGAAGTTGTTGCATTGTTACACTTTTAGCAAGATCCACTGAAATCTTCAGAAGATTGTTAAACAGATTGTAAAATGTTAGTTATTTTTTAAAATAAAGAGCAGTCATGAGAGTATTTATAGTTGTCATATTTACATCTGCTGTTAAAATGCAGCAAAATCATATATTTTCAAAAATACTTTCTCTATATCAATGAGTTTCAAAAACAATTCCTAATCACTCATTGTTAAAACATCCACTTTATTTTTGATGCGCTGGATGAAAACATGTCTTTTTTCAAAAAAATATCTACAAGGTAGCATTCTGTTGAGACCCACCTACCAGTGCAGAAAAGTACAGCAACTTTGAAGCACTTATCTAATTTGTAAAAGAAAAATGTATGACTCAATTTTTATTTCAACCACCATTTCAAGTACTTCAACCAGTTAACTAGTGAATGTCTTTGTAGGACACAATTTTGTGGTCACTGTCTTTCTCATTACAAAGTATTTAAAGGTTGTAATACTTAAAATAATACATTTTCAAATTCACTTGGTGGGACAAGGAAATTGCAATACATGGCAAAATGCTGAAAGGGAACCCAAGAGTGGTGGAGCAGTGCTGGCTGTCACAGTGTGCTTTCCATGTACCTTGCACTCATTGTATGATCCATGACCTCCTGATACACACAGCAAGTGAGGTGCCAGTGTCAATATCTATATTAATGATTAGTACAGATGAATTTCTTTTCTACTTTTTTTAGGCAAGAAATAAATATATTTGATGTTTTCATCTTGCACTATAATGGATTACTTGTCTTTGAAGAACATTCTGTAAAATTGCCATTGGGTGTTTCTCATCGTTTAAAAATTTTTTTTCTAGTTGTCTTCTCCTAACATATTTACTATGACATTAGTTCCTTTTTGTAATTTTCGCCAATCAAAATGTTCTTTAAAAGTAACAATAACAAATAAATATAGAGATTACTGACACTTTCTAAACAGTCTGTGCATTTACTAGGATTCTTTTTGGGGTTTCTCATATCAGCTGAAATTAATAATAGAGATTAATTGAAGCAAAAACTCTTTTCTCCAATTAAAAAGCAATTTTCCAAAGCCTCTGTTCATTATTCAAAAAGAACAAGCTTACATCAGCAAAAAATATTCAGAAAGCTATGAAATATGCATATTCTTATTATGACTGAGCAAACACAGGGAATATAATCAATACTTTATAATAACTTTATATGGTATATAATCTATAAAAATATAGAGTCACTATGTTGTACACATGAAACTAGTCTGATATTGTAAATCAAGTATACTTCAAAAAAAAAAAGACTGAGCAAATTTTGATCTTGAGCAATAAAGTTATTTTTTCACTTTTTGTCTGCTTTCTGTACGAGTATCACATACTTATACAATAGAAATATGCTGTGTGTTTATCAACTCCCCCAAAAATCCAAGTATAGAACAGTATTTCTGTGGCTTTAGCATTATTAAAGGTTAGAGAAGCAAATGTTACTTATGTCAAGTTGGAATTTTTAAAAAAGTAAAATGACATTATCTAGCTTACCAAAGATTGGAAACCAGAGGGCAAACAGGGATTAGTATTTCAGAGACAAAATATTAGAAATAGAAAAGAGTACATTGATAGCTGGGATAAAGTCATTCAATTAATTGACTATTTTCAATTCAAAGCCTACTATGACATCAGTTGATAGTAATTCAATTCATATTTGAATCAAGTCGAAAACTCGGCTTAGAAGAATATTCCTGAATGCTTTAAGACTTTACCAGGAATCCTTTATCCATTAGTATTGCCTATTACTTTTATTCAAAATGGTGGTGGGGGGGAGGGAATGCCTAGGAAAATAAGCCAGTTTTGAAGTAGTATTGTTAAAAAAAAACTTTGAAAGTAAATGGCCGCAAAAAAAAATTCTATTCAGCTCATCAAATTTGCCTTGGTCTAATCCATATTTACCAACTTACTTCCTCCTAGCTATTTCCATCATTTTCTATCATTAAACTAAGACAGTAGTTCTCAGTCTTGAAACTAGCAGAAATAACTTCCTGAGGGAAGTAATAACTACCTACCTCTTTGACCGCACCTTCTCTGTCTACTTTGAGGCTTCTTCTTCCTACTTCTGTCCCCTAAATGTTCCTGCCTGAGGTTTATTCAAGTTTTTACTTTTTGCTTTTCAGACCCTTGCCTCTGATAATCTCATTTACCCTATGATTTCAATTATTGCCTCCCGGCAGAAGAATCCCCAAAAGGTGACTCCAGCAGAAATTTTTCAAGCTATAGTCTCATATCCCAACTTCCTGCTGGTCATCTGCATTTGGATATACTACAAGCAGTACAAACTTAATGTCTACAAAACTAAAAGCATGATCTTCCTACATCATCAATTTAACTCCTCTGTTTCTGTTAGTGCTTCATTCCCCTACCTATGTTGCCTTGAGACTCGGAGCTCTTTAAATTATTTGCCTTCTCCCTTACTGTTCCATCCTTACTATCATTACTTGCACTATTTTCAATAACATCTTAAATAGTCTCCTTACTTCTAACTGAGGAACATGTCAACTTGAATCATCATTCTAATTGATGATTGTGTTTGTGTTTAATTGTGTTTCATATCTTCTTTTTTTTTTTTGTGGTATGCGGGCCTCCCTCTGTTGTGGCCTCTCCCGCTGCGGAGCACAGGCTCCGGACGCGCAGGCTCAGCGGCCATGGCTCACGGGCCCAGCCGCTCCGCGGCATGTGGGATCCTCCCAGACCGGGGCGCGAACCCGGCTCCCCTGCATCGGCAGGCGGACGCGCAACCACTGCGCCACCAGGGAAGCCCCATATCTTCTTTAAAAACCTGTGTTTGCTTCCTATTTACTTGTAAAAGAATGTTCAAATTCCTCAGTCTGCCATTCAAGAATTTAAAGATCTGTCCTACCTTTCTAGATTCATTGTCTGTCATCATATAACATAGCTTATACACTTAAGTTGAACTTTATTACTTAATATTACCCCAATATAACATGCAATATCTTGCCCCTTCACCTTGGCTGATGTTGCGCTGCTGCACAACCTTCAAAACCTACTTCAATTTAAATCTTTTCCGAGATGCTTTACCTGATAACTCTAGCTAGCTGGGATCTCTGTTGATTTGTTCCTACAGGCACCATGATGCAATGGAAAGGGTATGGGCTTTGGAATTCTCTACATCTAGGTTCCAAAGTTATTTTGTTAGCTTTGTGACAACAGGAAAGTCATCTAACTAAGTCTTGGTTTTAACATATATATAAAATGAGAATAATACAGCTTAGCAAGAAGTTCAAAAGAAATCCTGTGTGGTATGATTGATGTCACCAGAAGGAGTCCAGTTGAGTAGCTAGCTACCAGTAAGCCTAAGAAGGTAAAATTTTTCTTCATTAAGATATATCAAATACTTGGGATTTCCCTGGTGGCTCAGTGGTTAAGAATCCGCCTGCCAATGCAGGGGACACGGGTTCGAGCCCTGGTCTGGGAAGATCCCACATGCCGCGGAGCAACTAAGTCCGTGTGCCACAACTACTGAGCCTGCGCTCTAGAGCCCACGAGCCACAACTACTGAAGCCCGCGCGCCTAGAGCCCATGCTCTGCAACAAGAGAAGCCACCGCAATAAGAAGCCCGCGCACCGCAACGAAGAGTAGCCCCCGCTCGCAGCAACTAGAGGAACCCCACGCGCAGCAACAAAGACCCAACACAGCCAAAAATAAATCAATCAATTAATTAATTAATATATGTATAAAAATACATATTAAATACCAACTAAGGACTAGGCATTTTAAAATAAAGGGTGATGATGAAGATAAACACAGTCTCTGCCTTCACAGAGCTAATAGTCTGAATTCACCTCAGCCCAGAGTCTAGTATTCTACTTTGCAGACTCAGAAATGACCTGGAATTGATTAGATTAATGCATATGATACTTGCTTAACATGTGAAACCAGAATAAACAATTTCTTATTTATACTGAAAATGTAACTGTCAAACAAACTGACCCTTCAACGTGGTCTACCCAGTTAGCTACGGAATCAGAATGAGAAGGGGAAAAGATTCAAATATTTCATGGACTTGGGTTCTGATGGCCAGATGGGCCAATCTCTAAAACAGGAAGATGGACTCCCAGCTGCTCCGCGGCATGTGGCATCTTCCCGGACCGGGGCACAAACCCGTGTCCCCTGCATCGGCAGGCAGACTCTCAACCACTGCGCCACCAGGGAAGCCCCGACTTTCTTTCTTAATACATGTGTATTAAGAAATGACACCTGGCATATCAAGTCCAAGAGAGGCTACAAAACAATACACTTCTCCTACCTTCCTCATTTCCTAAAGAATTTGCAGAAAAGGTTCCCAAATATTCCTATGGATCTTAAAGGTAGGGATGAAAATGCTCGCCATAGATCTCTGCAAAAAGTATTATCTTATGGTGAGGCTGGGGGTTATGCTGAGAGAAGTGGATAGAACTCTGAACTAAATTCTGAGCAGAACTTATGAATGTGAAGACAAGGCAAAGAGAAATCACTGGATAAAAAAGGATGAACTCAACTGAGTATCTGCCATTAGGCAAAACAGCAGCTCAGGGTCAAAGATTAGATTTCAATCTCAAGCCAAAAAAATGTCATTATTGTACTCCTATAAAATTATGTGGGGGATTCCCTGGTGGCGCAGTGGTTGAGAATCTGCCTGCCAATGCAGGGGACACGGGTTCGAGCCCTGGTCTGGGAAGATCCCACATGCCATGGAGCAACTAAGCCCGTGCGTCACGGCTACTGAGCCTGCGCGTCTGGAGCCTGTGCTCCGCAACAAGAGAGGCCACGATAGTGAGAGGCCCGCGCACCGCGATGAAGAGTGGCCCCTGCTCGCCGCAACTAGAGAAAGCCCTCGCACAGAAACGAAGACCCAACACAGCCAAAAATAAATAAATAAATTTATTTTTTTAAAAAATTATGTGTTTGGTAATATATTATCTAAATTTCTTGAAGGCTGATACAAGGCCTGGTTTGGCTTTCTATTAGAACACCATACCCAATAGATAATATGCTCTGCATCAATACTTAAGAAAGGAATGAATGACCCATCTTATCCTTAAACAAAGGGCATACATATTATCTAGGCATCATCTGCACATTGGGTAAACCCGCTCATGAGAGAGATCTTTGGTGACTGGAAGAGGACATTGAAGTAGGCTTTAGATGGCATGAGACTTAAGTAGTACTAGGTTGGCACCAGAAGGGAGGTTGAAATCTTATCTCTAGCTTCCCTGTATCCCTTTGATATTTGAGTGTCCGTTAAAAGACAGATCCCCAAGACATATTGGCTGGGCATGATAAAATGGAAAATACAGAGTCAAAACAGCCTTAACAAAAAAACATTTTTCTGAGGTTTGTCTATACCCATTCTGCAGGCCTTTTAGCCCCTCACAAAACTGTGGAGTGCATAGTAATCACAATAAGCTGTTAATTATTATTATTATTATTTATCTATCTACCCATCACCAGGTTCATTCCAAAAACTATTGATATCTGAGGTGGCTAGCACACACACAGCAAGATAACAATAAAAATAACAGCAATAACCAAAATATACAGAAGGAAGTCAAAGTCAATGCTGAACATAAGGAAAGGAAAATAAGCTACAACCATGGGTAGTGCTCATACAGAGAATGCAGGCTTTTGGGATCTGTATACCTGCTACAAATGGACTATAATAGTGACACTGAGCTTTCTTACGCAAGCATTTGAACCTCACAGTAAGAGATAAATGAATACATTCATAAGAAGTGCAGGTAGCTTTGCATATTAAGTCAATTATTGCTCCTAGAAGTTTCATTTTTAATTAGGCACAAAGATTATTTAAAATGGCCATTCATGGCAGAGCCACTTAACAGAAGATAATGGGATCTCCAGTAGATTGTGCTCCTGTAAAATAGGTTCCTGCACTGGCTGGCCATGTGCCACCCTCCTATCTTAGAAGAACTTAAATTGTTACTATTATTTGCCTGTGCTTTATATTACTCAGGGGTGGACTTTATCTTCTAAAAGCCACTGAAAAAAATGTATGGCTCCTAGATCAGAGAGAAGATGCTTAAGCTTTTCCCACAATTACTAATTGCTTTGCTAGCACAGCTAGCTGTAAGCGGTGGGGGGGAGAGGGGCTACAAAAGTCCTATTTTAAAGGAATAAAATATAGAATAGGCTAAGATTTGATGATGAAACTTCATTTGTCAGTTCTAGAGGATAGCTGAAAGCCTGAGCAATTTTTTATACTCTTGTGAGAGCTATGACAATAGAGCATTATCAAGGTAGAGAAAGGAATCCTGGTTAACACCCCTTGATTTGGGATGGGTCACCAAAAGGATGAACTCTAGCAGTAATGGTGAATCAGAAGTAGTAAGTCTTTAGAGGACCTAGAGCTCAGCTTTGAGTCATCAGCAGATGAGATCATTCCAGAGTGCTAGTGCTTCCTGGAAGCAGGCGGAAGCAATTACAATCCTTTCGAAAGGAAGCTAGCATTGTCCTAGGCCTCCAATTATTTCTAAAAATTATTTTGCAAATCAATGTCAGGTAAACAAAAATAAATAAATAACCAGGAGTTTAAAGAGACAATAGACATGAATCAAATATAACAAGAATAGCAGATAATAGACACATGGGGGGTTCAAAGATTGGCATTATCAGACACATCTTCTAAATAACACTTATTACTTTCAAGGAGATAAGAAACAAGGCTGCGAGTTTTAACAGGTATTTAGATACTAAAAATAGGATAATTTTACATGAATTTATGTATGAATGAATGGATCTATTAATATCTTGGACACAGCTAAAGAAAGATATGTCAGGAAAAAATGTCTAGAATAAAGTATGCAAAAAAAAATTGGTAACGCATGAGAAACCGTAAAAGACAAGGAAGGCACAGTGATAAGGTCTAAGATATATATAATTAGAATCCCAGAAAGGGAGAAAAGAGAGAAAGGGGAAAGAGCACTATTTGAAGAGATAATGGCTAAAAACATTTCCAAGTTGACAAAAAATGTTATGTCACAGATTCAAGAGCACTTATAGACTGCAAGAAGAATAAATAAACAGAAATCCTCACCTAGGTACAACACAAAACAATTGCTGAAAATCAAAGTAAAAGGAAACGTTAGAGTAAGGGGAGGTAAATAGGACTCAAATTACTTTCAAAATAAATGACAATTAGACTCTGAGTTGATTTCTCAATATAAACAAGTAAGCCAGAGCAATGGAAGAATATATTCAAAGTATTGAAAGAAAGTAGTGCCAACCAAGAATTCTATAGGTAGCAAAAGATCCTTTAAATATGAAGCTGAGCAGAAAAGAACATTTAACAAATCCTGTATGTCTTCATAATAAAAACACTCAAAACTAAGAATAGAAGTTAACTTTTTCAAATTGATAAAAGTCAAGTCTATGAAAACACACAGCTAACACCATACTTAATGCTGAAAGATTGAATATTCCCCCCTATGATAAGAATCAAGACAAGGATATCTGTTCTCACTACTTCTATTCAACACTGAACCGGAGGTTCTAGTCAGGGCAGTTAGGCAAAAAGAATAAAAAGAATAAAAAAAGAAAAACAAAATAAAAGGTATCCAGACTGGAAATAAAGAACTAAAATAGTCTCTATTTGCAAATGACCTGATCTTGTATGTGAAAAATCCTAAGAAATCACACACACACACACATACAAACACCCAAAAACCTATTCAAACTAATAAGTGAGTTTGGCAAGGTTGCAGGATACAGGATCAATACACAAAAATCAATTTGATTTATATAAAGTAGAAATGAATAATCCAAAAATGAAATTAAGAAAACAATTCCATTTACATTAGCATCAAAAAGATAAAGTACTTAGTAATAAATTTTTTAAAAGTAGTACAACATTTATAATCCGAAAACTAGAAAACGTTGTTGAAAGAAGCTAGAGAAGACCTAAATAAATGAATAGACGTATCTCCAAAGAAGATATACAAATGGCCAATAGGCACATAAAAGATGTTCAACATTGTTATCCATTTGGGAAATGCAAATCAAAACCATAATGAGAAACCACTTGGCACCCACTGGAATGGCTATATTCAAAAGAGAGATAATAAGTGTTAGTCAAAATGTGGAGAAATCGAAACTCTTTTATATTGTTGGTTGGAAAGCAAAGTGATGCAGACACCTTGGAAGACATTCTGGAAGTTCCTTAAATGATGAAACATAGAGTTACCATATAGCTCTGCAATTCCAAATAGAAGTGAAAACATATGTCTGCACAAAACCTTGTATGAAAATGTTCGTTGTGGCACTATACACAATAGCCAAAAAGTGGAAAAAATCCAAATATCCATCGAATGATGAATGGATAAACAAAATGTACATACATATGATAGACCATTTTTCCTCAGTAAAAAAGGAATGAAGTACTTACACGTGCTACAACATGTATGAACCTTGAAAACTTATGCTAGGTGAATGAAGCTCTCACCAAGGAGCATCCAACTATGTTGAGATATAGTTCACATAACATATAATTCACCACTTAAAATGTACAATCCAATAGCTATTAATATATGCACAGATTTGTACAACCAACATTACAGTTAATTTTAGAACATTTTCATTGTCCCCAAAAGAAACTCATACCCGTTAGCAATCAATCTCCATTTTACCCCAACCCATGCAGCCCTAGATAACTAATAATCTACTTTCTGTCTCTATAGATTTGCTTATTCTGGACATTTCATACAAAAGTGCTCTAATATCCTTGCATTATCTGGAAAGATGGTAAAATTAAATAAATATAATTTGATAAGTCAAGAATATACACTGTGATCGCTGATATAATCACTTAAAGAATCGTAAAAATGTGCATTAGTCCCAAGTTAATAATGAAGGAAACAGATGGCACATTCAAGCTGGGTAATTTGAAGAGAGCTTAATAAAGGAGCTCTTTATAAATATGTGACCAAGTTTAAACAAAACAAAATAAAATATAACAAAAGGAGATAGTGCAGAACTCCACTGTGTCAAGAATTATCTGAGATTTTGCTCAGCTTGCAAGCTGACAAATTATCCTGCTGTAGTTTTAAGGATGCTGGCAAAAGACACAAAACTCCTGGGTCAGAGACAAAGGACAGTTTGTCATTCACAGTAATAGCAGTAGCCAGAGTATCAGCATTTGTGCAGTTCTCTGAGCCTGAAATTCCCATAGGGTTACATAAAGAGGTCAGGTAACACTTACACATGTAGTAGATTGCATTGCAGGAGAGGAACCATGCCACCTGACAGGGGAAAAAGAGAATAAATATCCCAACTTCATATTCTTCCCACTTTTCAATCTCTTACTGGTGTCTTCCATTGAACAAAACCAACCAGAAATCAGAAAGCAAGGAAGCTCTTTGATGTCATCCATAAAGTTGACCTTCCTGGGGCCCAGGGCAAGGTGGAAAAGGATGGAAAATGAATGAGTCAGATGGGACAAATGAAAAAGCAGAGGGGAAAACATGAAATAATACAAAATAATCCAAGAGAAGATAAGAAAGAAGGGGAAACGGAACACAGAAATGGTTAGATAAGGAGATAGCACTTCTTGGGATAGAGATTTAACCCAAAATGTTCTTCAATTTAAAGCAATGATCATCTACTTGGATAAAAACCAAATGAGCAAAGAGACTTAATCATATGTCATTTACAAAAGACACTTCTACAAATGGAGATAAAAAAATGTTGACACAAACTATGGAAAAAAGATGTACCATAAAACATCAGCCAAACTGTATTAATATCAGACAAAAACGTGAAGGCAGAAAAGTTACTAGAGGTAAAGGCAAACACCTCAAAATGTTCACTGCTTCAGTTTACCAAGAAGACCTACTAATTCTAAATTTGTAAAATAATATACTAAAATTAACTTCTAAAAATATAGATTTAACACCTATAAAGCAAAATAGAATGTATACAGTAAAAAATAAAATCCACAATCATACTGGGGGATTTTAATATAACATCTCTCAGAATATGGTAGAATAAACAAATAAAAAATCATTATGAATACAGAGAATTTAAACACCACGGTTGACACATTTGACCTAATTGACCTGTTTTATATATATATGTAAAACAATAAATCCAACAACCACAGAAAATACCTTCATTTCAAGCACACACATACTATTATAAATGTTGATCATATGCTGGGCCAAAAAGCAAGTTTCAACAAATTTCAAAGGACTGAAATCATATATATTCTGTGACAACAAGGAAATTAAACTATATATTAAAAAAAGAACAAAACAAAAAGACAGCTAGAAAAAACTCTATCATAATGGAAAATACATTGAACTGAATAATAATCAAAATACAGCTCATTAAAGCTTGAGAGATAACAGCTGTGGTCATACCTGAGAGGAAATACATGTCTTTAAATGTGAATATTAGAAAATATGAAAAGCTAAATATCAATGAGCTATAAGCATCCACATGAAAAATTTAGGGAAAAAAAAAGAATAGCAAATAAACCCAAAGAAAGTGCAAGTAGGGAAACAGAAAAGATAGAATAGAAATAAAGAAGACCAAACTCAAACAGACAATAAGGTCATTCCTGAAAAGTTTTAAAATTCATAAATTCCGGTGAATATAATCAAGAAAAAAAAGAGAAGGCACAAATATCCAATGTTAGGAATAAGGAACAGGCCAACACAATAAATCCTTTAGGTATTAAAAAATTAAGAAGAAAATATGAATAATTTTCTGCTAAAACATTTGAAAATTTAGATGAAATAGAAGAATTCCTATAAAATGCTACTTGTCAAATCGACACTAGAAGAAATAAGAATATTAGAGTAGTCCTATAACTATTAAAAATATTAAGTCATTTATTAAAAACTTTCCCGCAAAGAAAACCACGGGGCCAAATTACTTTATAAGTAAATTGTATTAACTATTAAGGAACAAAGAACACCAATGTTATATATACACTCTTTCAGGAAAGATAAAAAGAGGGACACTCCTCATCTATAATAAGGCCATCATAACCTTATACCAACACCTCATAAGAATATTATGAGAAAGAAAAATTACAGGCCAATCTCATTCATGCACACAGATGCAAAAATTATAAACAAATATCAGCAAACATAAAAAAAATGTAAGAAAGAATGAGTAGGTTTATTCTATGAATGCAAGTTTAGTTTACCATTAAAAAAATCAACATAACTCATTACTTCAATAGAGTGAAGGAGGAAAACCATATAATCAACTCAGTAGTTGCAGAAATGCTGTTTAATAATATTCAATATCCACTCATGATAAAAATTCTTAGCAAACAAGGAATATGAGGGAACCCTCCTTCCTTATGATAAGGGTATGACAATATTATATTTAGTATCTATCCATTTGAGATCGGGAATAAGACTAGAATCTGTTCTACCAACACTCATATTCAACATTGTTCTCAAATTCCTAAGCAGTGTAGTAAAACTAAAAAAAAGACATAAAAGATATAAAAATTAGGACGATGATTAAAACTGTCATTATTCATAGATAATATGGTCACGTACATTGAAAACCTAAGAATGTTTTCAGTAAAATTTCTAGAATTAATGTGTGAAAGTAAATATGGTAAAAAAAGATCAATACACAGAAATCAGTTGTTTATCTCATCAAAAACAAATGACAGAAAATCAAATTTTAAAAAGGTATCCAAAATAGTGTAAAAATATCAGATATCTAAGAACATGTTTAACAATATATGTGCAAGGTATCTATGAAAAAAACCATGAAGCATCATTGCAACAAATTAAAGATATAATCAAGTGAAAAGACATAGCAATTTCATGGATTGGGCTTTTTAAAAAATATTATTTCTCCCCAGACTGATTTATAGATTTAATATAATCCAGTCAAAATCCCAGCAGGTCTTTGCAGAACTTGTGAATCTAATTCTAAAATTAATAGACTGAAGAAGAATAAAATGAAAAGCCTTGTTCTACTGAATATTAAGACCTTTTATAAATTATAGTAATCAAGGCAATGTGATATTGGCATAAATATTGGTAAATAAACCAATGGAATAGAAGAGAGAGCCCAGAAAAGACCCATGGATAGATGAACAACTGAATTAGACAAAAGAGGCACTGTAAAGTTGTGAGGAAAGAATAATCCTTTCAATGAATGAGCCTGTGACAATTACCTATTTATGGCGACAAAAATAAAACAACCTCTATATTTTCACACTTTCATACCATTAGAAAAAAAAATCAGGTGGATCACAGATTTAAATGTGAAAAGCAAAACAATAAATTTCTGGAATATATAGGGAAAATTTCTAAGCAGTATACAAAAATATCATCATAAAAAGATAAATTTGGCTATATTACATTAAGAACTTCTGTTTATCAAAAGATACCATTAAGAGGTCTAAGATGTAAGACATAGAATGGGAGAATAGATTTACAAGACATAACTAAAAAATAGCTGGTAACTAGAATATTAAACAAATAAGAAAAAGACAGACAACTCATCATAAAATGGGCAGGAGAACTGGTACTTTGCAAAAGAGAATGTCCAAATGGCAAATAATCGCGTGAAAAAGTGCTCAACCTCATGAGTCATCAAGAAAAGTCAAATTCCACCATGAGGTATCTCTGTACGTGCAACAGACTATCTATTGTAAAAATTCTAATAATATTCCAATTGTCAAGGATGTGAAGAACTGGGGAAAGGTATGCATTGCTGGTGGTCGTGAAAATTGGTACAATTAATCTGAGAAACTGGCAGAATCTACAGGAGATGGGCATAGACACACCATGACCTCACAATGCCACTCCTGCATACATGCCATGCAGAAATGCATGCATATGTGCACGAAGAGAAGGGTGCAAAATGTTCACTGCAACAATACTAATAACAGTCCAAATCTGGAAATAGCTCAGATGTTTATCAGTAGTAGAATGGATACATGAACTGTGGTATCTACATACAACAGAAGAGTTAGAAAAACTACAGATACTTGTAAAAGCATGGAAAAATATGATAAATAACGTGTAAAGGGAACCAAGTCAAGCACGAAAGGATCATACGGCATGAATCCATTTAAAGTTCCAAACCAGACAACCTACTCTATTGTGAGTACGGATGGATACTTACAGTTAAACTATGAGGTGATTACTCTGAAAATCTGGATTGGAGGGCAGGACTTTTGGAGGACTGACAATAATGCATTTCATGATTTGACATCGGTGTTTGCCTTGTGATAATTCATCACACAATTTTGTTTGTGAACTTCTTTTCTGTACATGTGTTATCTTTCCCAGTATAAAGGGTTAAGGCATTTGATTTGATGAGAAAGGGAGAGAATAAAGCAAGGAGGACATATTTTTCTTAGGGGTAGGAAGGACGGGAGGGGCCAGGAGACACACTGCTTCTTTTGCCATTTTACAGGCTCAAATCAAAAGGGACAAGGGCCACTAGGGGAGGACTCGCTCTTTGGTGCCGAGATATCTGCCTTATTGTTTCAGATATCTTCGTTAGTTATGGGAAGGAAAATCTCTTTTTAACTTCCCTTTTGACAGAAAAATGCCTCTGTATTCTCTTAGGCTGTACTAGGTCTAGTAGCATTCTGCGCCTTTTATATTGCATAATTCTTTATTTAGAATCATTTTTTTGTAAACCTCCTGGATACAAAAGCTAGTTTTTTTGTTGGCTTGCTTCAAAAATGTGAATGAGGGAATTCTATAATTCTTGGTATAGATCTTCAAGGTGTCTGGGAGTAAACTCAATATTAACGTCAATCTACAAGACAAAACTATTTAGGTTCTCATTCTTCAGAGATTTGTTCTTTTTCTTTTTGTCCCCAATTACCACAGGTATAACAATTTTTACCCATGGAAGTTAGAGAAGGAGCATAAAGCCTGCAAGTGGATACTCCCTGGATTTCCACTAAATGAGAAAATGCCCAGAGAGGGGAGACACAATTGCGATCTCATTCTAACCAATGAATACTCTTTCTTGAGGTTAAAAATTTATGCTGGGAAGTGGAATACTACTGCGCAATAGTATTTCCAGTGATTCCAAAGATACAGTTTCCACCTACCCTTTTCTCTGGCAAAAAAGACAGTCTGCGCTCTCTCTCTCTCTGTGTGTGTGTGTGTGTGTGTGTGTGTGTGTGTGTGTGTGTGTGTATGAGAGACAGAGGGAGAAAGAGTTGTTGAGAAGAAAGAGGGGATAAACATCAGCCATTGATTCACTTTCCTGTTAGAATGCTCAAACTATATCATTTTTAGAAAGGAGCAATGGTTGCCTGCAGGACTTTTGGATGAAAATAGGAATGATTGATGATGATCATGATGATGAAAGTATACTTCTCTATGTCCTTAGCTCAAGTTATCTGCAAATACATGACTTTCTTATTTTGCTGGAATGACCTCAACATATCTGTATGCTTTTACATTAAACTCTCTTAAAACCCACATACGGAATCCAGACCATACTTCAGGGAATTGGATGTGAATGAGGGCTTTGCCTGGCACACAGCATCGATATGTTAGCTATAATCATGATTAGTAGTACTGATTTTATCCCTCAGGGGAACTACTGGGCTTAGCCATTGCATTGTATAAAGTGTCCTGCAGACCACACCCAATGTGTGACCCGGGCCAGTACTGCTCTTTATTGGGTCTTAATTTTGACCTCAGAAAAACGAAGAACTTGGATTCTGTAAGCTCTTTGACTCAAAGATTTCCTGCCTCAGTGGAGTACTCCAGGTTTCTCACAGGCTAGGGGTGAGCAAACCCTGGGTGTCAGCAGTGGTTGGTCCCAAGGTGTGTGTGTGTGTTGTGTGTGAACACACAGATATGGAGGAGGGGATTTTGCCAGTTTCTTCAGGAGGCAGTGTTTGCCTTTCCCTGGGCAGAGGTTGTGAAGGTTAAGAAAACCTGGTGTAACAGATGCCAGGGACAGATGTTACCTAATTTGGTCAAAGAACAAAGAGTGTGTGAAACATGTGAAAATCCCAAACAGTGCAGTGGTATGGGGGCACTTACAGGAAGAGCAGAAACAGAATTACTACCCAAGAATTCAGAGTAGGGTTGCCTTACCTCAGAGGGTGAGCCTAATGCAATTACCACTTCAAACAGTCTGAATGGTGAGGATGGAATCTTCTGGGTTGGAAGCCTGACTGCACTATTACTCGCGCTATGCTGTACCAGGTACTCCATGACACTGAGCCCCAATTTCCTTTACTGTAAAATGGGGTAAACATCTAATTTATGAGGCTGTTGTGAGGTGCAGCAAGACTACACAGAGTGGGGACTCAGTAAATGAGAGCTACTCTTATCAGAAGAAAATTAATAATTTTTCTAATTCCCAAGATAACGTCAGGTTTACTCATACCTTACTAAGAATCCTCAAACATCTCAGTAGTTTTCTACACTGATTGTACTCCCTGTTCCCCGTCCACCCCTTCCCACGCCCGTGTGTTTAGCTGCGGAGTGGAAGGAATAAGAGGCACGTGGGGGAAACACTGGGACAAACCTGGCCCCCTGGTCCCCTGGCCTCCAGGCACGGTGGGGCCTGTCATGGCGGCCCGGCGACAGCTTAGGTGATCTCGGACAGCAGAGCAGGAAGAATGAAAGGGTCTGGGGGTCAGGGCTGCCCAGACCCCTGCCCCGCCCACGGTCAGCCAGGCGAGCCCTGCGCGAGCGCCGGCTCACACGGGTCCCACCTCCCGCGGCGCGGGCCCGCCCCGACCTCGGGCTCAGCCTCGCGCTCGGGCGCCCACCTGGGGAGGCGGCGGCCCGGACCTCGGGCGCCGGTAGCCAGGGCCCCGCGCGGGTGGCGCGGGCTCCGAGCCAGCACCCCCAGCGCCCCAGACCCCGAGCGGGGCCCGCCTGGCGCCCTCCCCGCCCCCACTGCGCCTCGCCCCGCCGCCCGCGGCCCCCACCCACCGGCCGCTCCTCCCCTCTCCCCACCCTCCTCCTCCGCCCCCTCCCCTCCCCCGCCGCCTCGCCTACCGCCCGGCCCAGCGTCTGACCTCGCCTACCGCCCGGCCGAGCGTCTGAGCCGCCCCGGCCCGGAGCGCAGGCGGCGAGGCCACTGCACCTGCAGCGTACTCGGGCTGCCGAGCCGGCACCTCGCCTCCCGCCGCCCGACCTCCTTCTCCCCACGCGCCGGGTCTCCCATGACGCCCGAGCTCCCCGGTCGGCGACAATGACCACTTCCCTGCAAGATGGGCAGAGCGCCGCGGGTCGGGCGGCTGCCCGGGACTCGCCGCTGGCCGCCCAGGTGTGCGGCGCTGCCCAGGGGAGGGGCGACGCCCGCGACCTGGTGCCGGCACCCTGGCTGCACGCGCGGGCGCTCCTGCCCCCTCCGGACGGGACCCGCGGCTGTGCTGCAGACAGGTAGGCAGCCCTCGGAGGGCGCGGGGGAGTGTCCTGGGTTGGCAGCCGGCGAGGGGGTGAGGAGGCGGTCCTAGGGGGTGAGCCATGTGCCCAGAGCGGGGCCAAGTTTGTGAAACTCTCTAAGACAATTGCCTTTGAGCTGGCTCCTACCGGATCAGCAGGACATTGCGATCTCTCGGCGCCTTATAAATAGCATCACCGTTTCATTGAGAGCTTCGGATCTCTCTCGCCTCTGCCCGTCGGTGTGAACTAGGAGGCCGAGCTCCAGGCTGGCCAGCCCCCTTCCTTCTTGCATCGTGGTCCTGCATTAAAAAAAAAATCCTTTTCTTTCATATATTTAAAAAAATCATAGAATAAATGAGTTCACCTCCCACATAGAGTCTTACAGCGACCCTGGAGAGGCAAATCACGGATTGACATTTGAGCAGTCTTGCTGTTCAGCAGGAAAGAATAGAGGCTTTAAAAGGTTTCCCAGTCTCCATAGCATTCAGCACTAAGTGCCTGTAGAGTTCACAATTTCGCACATACTTCAGGAAAGAAAAAGGCTGCAACAATACAAAAATCTGTAGTCCTTTATATTCATACACTTAAGTGGTGCTTTTTTTTTTTTTTTCTTCTTCAGATTTTCAAAGTGCTTCAACTTCACTGAAGTTAAAATTACTCCGCAGTGGACTAGAGTACATTAACACTAGCAAGTTCTATTCACTTAACCTTCTCAAAAACACTGCCTTGCAGTTTAGTATCTATAAGCACTTGAAAAATCAACAGACTGTGTGTGGGCAACATTGTGAATGAAATTTGAAGTGCGATGAACCACAGCTATAATTAATATACCATAACTTCCAAAAGTGATTAGTAAAATAGCATAGGGATGAATTCGGTAAATGTTTATAGACTTTGTCAATTTAGTGGATGCAAAACAGTGTCTAGCTTCTCAGGATGATTTTTGCATCAATAATTCTGTAGTCTGTATTTCAGCTTCAGGAAAATTATCAGAAGTGCTGGAAATGGGGTTTCCAGGCCTGGTGATTTTTTTTTTTTTAAAGGAATACAGAAGAAGATTGATTTATATCAATTAACTAACTTATTTTGACCAATGGAAAGTACACCACAGACCTTTGCCATATACTTTATATAATATTAGTGTTGTCACAGAGTGGTGCATGCTGGCCTTAACTTTTTAATCCTGACAGCAATTATATTTTACATTCTGTTTTATGTAAATTACATTCTATGTTCTCTTGGTGTAGGAGAAAAAAGAAAGATCTTGATGTTCTGGAAATGCCATCTATTCCAAACCCTTTTCCTGAGCTATGCTGCTCTCCATTTACATCTGTGTTGTCAGCAGGCCTGTTTTCCAAAGCAAATTCAAGGAAAAAACAGGTATGCATTTAAAAGTGTTCTAATTCAAATTAGGAGTTCTACATCCATTTAGTCTTTAAGATACTCTTACACTATTAACAAAGTACTAGCATGGCCTATTTTAAATAACTCTATTGACTGATATAGTTCATAGCCATTAGTTTCCTTCAGGGTCTCAGTTTTCACATCTGCATAATGGGAACTTTAAAACTTAATGTCAGGCTTTCGGGATGGATTAAATGAAAGAATATATGTAAAGTACAGAGCCTGGGAGCTATTATTATTCACATTGTAGGTGGGAGAGTTATGTAGTATAACAGCTGAATGATTTTAAGTCAGAAATTGGAAGGGCTGGCAGTGGTGTTGGGGTGAGGAGATTGACTGGTTCTTTTAATACCTTCTTTAATCTTTCACGTTTTCAACCCAAGCCAACGTTATTTACTAAAGGAAAGTGATAATGGTGAACTGTGGTGAAAGGTAATAGGAGTTTTGGACTCCACAGGTTTTCTTTCATTTCAGCGAATTCCTCAGTTTGGAGGCTACTGGCTGCAGAAGGCAGATGACTTGTACGTGATGATTAGCTTATGAACTTAATTTTTTTGATTTTCTTTCTTTTCAAGTTTCTATTTTGGGACTGACTTGAGCAAATTAGACATCAAGGGCCAAGCAACTATGGGGAGATCCAAAACAATTACACATTTTTTGAAAAAAAATTAGTGTATCCTATGATAATCCCATCTCTTTTGAATATGCTTTCTCCCAATTTTGAACCAACAAAACAAAGAGAAGCTTCACTATGCAAAATGTACCTTGTTCTTGCAAGGGTAGAAGCAATAAATTTAAAGAGATGCTTGCAGCAAGGAGAGGGATAATGAACAGAGAGGAGAAGACGGTCAATTATTTTCCCCCATCTGTTGTTCTCTTTCGTTTTTTTCAGCACTTTTACTACCTGTGATGGGTTCAATAATGTGTGTTTATAGTTTTAGGAATGAATGAAATGCCCCAGAAAATAGATGAATTCTTGATAACATACAGTAATAATAGAGACAGTAGAGAAGCATTCCATAGGATGTTGTATTTTGATGGATGTCTGGTATAAAAAGGCTTATATACTTGTTTTTTTTGGGGGGAGGGAGGGGGTTTCAGTTTAATTGGTACATGTGCTTTTTGGATAAGGACTGGAGAAAGTGGGAGTAAATATTCCCGGAGCAGAGGTATGTTCTGAATTAGTCTTTGATGGGGGAGGCAAGTCCTTCAGTATGTGGGACTGAGACTGGATGGGGAGATGATCAAGGAGGAGACTCTTTCAAGAGCTGTAAAGACAGAGCCCAAGGAAAAAACAGCCCTGCTGAAATGTCTGGGCCTTTTAAGAGCTTGGCTTTGGGGTTAAGATGTAAGATGGGAATGTAGATGATAGATTTGTCTGTGCGTCATGGCGGTGGAAAAAATAGATTCTGGACTGTCCCTATGATCCAGAATGGGAAAAGGAAATATCTGATGATGGCATAATAGGCATTTGGGGAATTTAATACATTGTTTCCCTATTTATGGAGGGCCTGCTATGTTCCTTGCACCATCCTAGGCACTGAGGCACTGAGCTGGGCAAAAATGCCACTCGAAGGGTGTTTATCAAGGTGGGGCTTTGATTCGGGGTTGGGTTAAGACTTAGGAGTTGAACAGAGGAGGGAGGGAGGACGGGGTCTACTCCGACTTTAATTTTGTGAATGAGCACTGGGAGAATGCCTCATCTACCAGATGTGTCCAAGGGGCAGCGTTTGTTTTGAATAGGGAGAGAATGTTTTATGCTTAAGTTAATAGAGGAAGAAAAACGAGAAAGAGAGTGGGTGTGAGTGTCAGGGTCAAGTAAAGGTTGTGGCCTAAGTATGGGTAGTCATCATCCTAGAGTAAGACGTCTGATCTTGGGGAATAACATTTCTTCAGATCAGGTTTAGCAAATGGGCAACATGGGAAAAGGGTGCTATGCTACCCCTGACTCTGACCGGTTTCCTGCTTCGGCCTTGTGTCCTGTTTCCACGGTGACCTTTTCAGAGAGCACTGCGCCCACACAGACAGCTGTGCTATTGCAGGAGCAGAGTTCTGGCCTGACTCCTGGAGACCAGTCCCAAAGGGGTGTTTCCACCTGAGAAGTGCCCTTCCTGCTCCTGCTGTCTTCCTTGGCCCGAAGGTTGTGGTTCTCCATGAAGAGAATTTTATCCCAGAGTTGGGGAAGAGGAAGGTTCCTTTTCACATTCTTTTATGTTCCCTTTTCCCCACCTGGACTTTGCATTTAGAACTGATCCTTTGTTTATATTCCTTTGTATATGCTCAGTCCTTTGGAATGAGGGAGGTTTTGGGAACAGATGACTCTGTCAGTAATTCTCCCAAGCTCAGTGTCTTTGTGACACAGATTACCCTTTTACAAGATGATATTTCAGGCCCAATTATCTCTAACCTTTGGTTGAGATGAGGTAAATGACTATATGTGCTAGGTTTCTATTGACTATTATTTATGACTGAAACATTATAGGAGACGATGTCTCATTTCTTTATAGTCTCTCTTTCATTTGTTTTGTTTAACCATTCCAGTCATTTTAGCAATTCTTTTCTCCCCATAGAAGAAGTGAAGAATTGCACTTGTTACTTATAAATAAATGACCAGAAAGTTTGAAAGAATCCAGACTGGAAATGTTAAATTTCATGTGGCCTTTCAAAACCACAGTCAAAAATCATTTTACAGGCCATAAATATATATATTTTTTTACAATTTGAGATGTCTCCATAATACATGAGTGGTAAAATGGCATTGAAGCCGCAAATAGGATATGCTTTATCTCTTTTTGCAAATAAAATGTCTCAAAGTATACAATACTGTATGCTTGCAGTATTTTTATTTTAAAATAAGAACTAGATTGAGATAAAATCTGGATTCTTTATTCCCTCACCCCACTTTTTTTTTTAATAGTACTGGCCAGATATATTTTTTAAGCATATTTCTTTGTGTTTATCAGTGAAGCAGATTTAAAGTATATGTTCCATATACATGGTTCAGAAAAGTTACCTGCAATTTAAATTTTATGTAAAAAGTGACTTAACCTATGAATTTATGTGTCTTACTTTTTTTTTCTATTTCTGATTGAAATTTACCAGGAAATCATGCTTTAGCACTTATTATTTGAAGAAGGGGAAAGAATAAGATATATTTAGCCCTTGCAAAAGAATCAGTTCTTTTCCCGAGTTTGTCCCCCCCCCAGGTTATTTTTGTGCTTGGACTCAGTTTGTGTAGTAGCTCTGCTTAATTGCTTTCCAGGATTTATGTAGGATAACTAATTCAAAATAAAGCTACTGAAGATTTTAAAGATAAAAAATCACCTGTGAAAAACAGTGTGTCAAGGAATGTTCAAGCCGGAAGAGATCTTTGAGATCATCTAGGTGAAGCACTCTTCTTTTACAGATGAGTAAGTTGAGGCTAAGAAATGCTATGTGGCTGATGGTGTCACAGCTAGGACCTGAAAATCGGATTTCTTTTTTAAAAAATTTTTATTAAAAATTATTTTTAAATTGAGATATATAAAGTGAGCTATAACATAATATTAATTTCAGGTGTACAAGATAATGATTTGATATTTGTATATATTCTGAAATGATCACAACAAGTCTAGTTAACATCTATCCATACATAGTTACAAATTTTTTTTTCTGGTGGTGAGAACTTTTAAGATCTACTCTTTTAGCAACTTTCAAATATACAATACAGTATTATTAACTATAGTCACCATGCTGTGCATTACATCCCCATGACTTATTTATTTTTAATATCTTTACTGGGGTATAATTGCTTTACATTGTTGTGTTAGTTTCTGCTGTATAACAAAGTGAATCAGCTATATGTATACATACATCCCCATATCCCCTCCCTCTTGCGTCTCCTTCTCACCCTCCCTGTCCCACCCCTCTAGGTGGTCACAAAGCACCGAGCTGATCTCCCTATGCTATGGGGCTGCTTCCCAGTAGCTATCTATTATACATTTGGTGGTGTATATATGTCCATGCCACTCTCTCACTTTGTCCCAGCTTACCCTTCCCCCTCCCAATGTCCTCAAGTCCATTCTCTAGGTCTGCGTCTTTCTTTATTCCTGTCCTGCCCCTAGGTTCTTCAGAACCATTTTTGTTTTTGTTTTTTTAGATTCCATATATATGTGTTAGCATACGGTATTTGTTTTTCTCTTTCTGACTTACTTCACTCTGTACAACAGACTCTAGATCCATCCACCTCACTGCAAATAACTCAGTTTCGTTTCTTTTTATGGCTGAGTAATATTCCATTATATATATATGCCACATCTTCTTTATCCATTCATCTGT
>NC_041215.1:70491649-70539670 GCF_002837175.3 Physeter macrocephalus | reverse complement strand
AACAGTGACAGCTTTACTTCTTTTCCGATTTGGATTCCTTTTATTTCTTTTTCTTTGATTGCTGTGGCTAAAACTTCTAAAACTATGTTGAATAATAGTGGTGAGAGTGGACAACCTTGTCATGTTCCTGATCTTAGAGGAAATGGTTTCAGTTTTTCACCATTGAGAACGATGTTGGCTGTGGGTTTGTCAAATATGGCCTTTATTATGTTGAGGTATGAAAAATTGGATTTCTTGAGGCTTTGACAGCCTTTTTTAGGAAGGTACAATTTCCAGAGAAATTGAGAACCGTAAGAGTAGCATAGTAATAAACCTATATCAATTGTTGTTAGTTACAACTCTGCCCATCATACAAAAGCAGAGGCAACAAATGCCATTTGATAATTTCCACCTAAAGACCTGGATTCCTTTTTTTTTTTTCCTTCCTCAAATATAACTGTCTCTTTGTGTTTTTTTCCTCTAGCTTTCTTCTATCTTCTCCCTAAAATTGATATGAAAAATCTATCAAATAATTGATCTATCAACAAGTAAGGTTTATTAGTATTATTAATAACCAGATTTTGTGTGTAGTTTATAGTCCACAGTCACACTAAAGCCAGGAAGTGGGTCTGTCATCCACATTTTAAGATTTTTTTTTAAAGTACATAAACAGGAAGTGATTTGCCGGTGCTTCCACAGTTTAGGTAAAGGGAGATAAAAAAGAATGTCGTTTCTGAATGTGTTTGCCCCTCACCACACTGTTTTTGGTTTATTCTGTATTGAGTTAAACCTCTTTGTATATCTCAGGAAAATAAAAACTATCTTCCAAATAATTAAGAAATTATTTTCCACATACTCTGCCTTTGATTTCGTTTTCATCCCACATGTCATGTACTATCAAAAAATAAGTTCATCTCTGTCCCCAAATTAAACGGCCTCTGATGTCACTCCTTCATGACGTCAGTAACGATCTTAATTTTTACTGTGAGAAACTTGTATGTGTGGTTCTTGTGTGGCTGCTGCATTATCCAAACTCAAATACTCATTTCTCCAATATACACAGAAGTAGAAAGCAATGAACTATGCCCTCATATTCTCGTTTTCCAGATTCAGCAGTTATCAAGATTTTGTCTCATTTACTTCATCTATTCCTTTTTGAAATTTTTATTGTATTTGTTGAAGTACAATAAATAAATTACTTAAAAAAACGTAAAACCTGGACATCCTGTCACTGAATCCCTACCTAGTTTTGTATGCATTGCTGAAAAGTACATTTTTTCATTTAACCAACATGCCATTATTCCCTAACAAAAATAAAAATTTCTTGGTATCATTTAAAATCATTCATAATCAAATTGTCTTAGTTGGAATGATACATGAAATCCTCAAATTACAAGCTGGTTATGTTTCAAAATCTTTAAATTAGGTCTTTGGCAATTTAAATTTATGCAAACAGCATATCAATTGTATTTAGGTCCCCTAGGCCATTTTACAAAATCCTATATAATGTAAAATCAAACGTAAATTTCATATATTTGCAGAAAATATAACAGACACTTTCTCCATTCTCTCTCTTTTGTTTTCCCGTAAAAACAGCACATAGTCTCTGCTTCTTTTTCTAAATCCATTTCATCCTCTGACATTTCTCTACAGTCTTGCTTGTCTTGATTGCATGTCACTGCATGTGGCCCCCAGTGGCCACCCCATTGGAATAAATATTTCTTCCTATTACTGGTTTAGCACGTGGTAACTGACTGGAATCTATCTTTGGAGAGAGCTGTTAGCGCAGTGTTCTGCTCTTATTCAGTCAGCTGTGGCCAAGGGGACACAGGGACCTGGACCGTTGCTCACTCAGCAAGGGTTATGGAACAAATTCTGTGAGTAGGAAGTGCAAGTACAGTAGGTATGATATATGGAGGTGGGGAGGAAACAATGGACAACTAGTACCCTAGGGAAAAAAAGCTCAAGCAAAAAACAGTTGACACACAAACAAATTCTTAAAATATATGAATGATACATGGTAACCCACTGATCAATTTGGCTGACTTAGCCTCCACAGTTCACAGTATCGAACTCCTTTGCCTCAAATCATTTAATTCATGTGAAGGGCATTTATTTGACAGTGGTTTCAGTTGATGCCACCCTTCAGTGATGGTCATCTTCTTTGGTCCTTGTCCTGAGCCAGCATCTTATTGAGGTTCCTTGGCCTCTGATGACAGGAGCTATCAACTCAGGATCCTCCCTACTTCATGCTAGTACCTTTGTCTGTAACAGAAGACAGCTGTCTCTTCCTATTTTAAAACTTAAATCGCCTAGCAGATCTTCTGCTCATCAAGGTTTTATTTCCAGTTTGAAGGTTGCCTCTAATTTTTAGTTAATTTGCAGGATACACTTGCAGTCCAACCTTTATCTGCAACATGACTTTTATTTTTTACTTCTTTGAAAGCTCAGCTTCTGATTTGTTTTTCCCTAGGGGCATATATTATGTTCTATCAGGAGAAGGAAAATTGGAGTCATTCATGGTTCAATATAAATGTGGATCTTAATATAAAAAAGCTTTCTGCAGTTTTATGGTTGTTGCTTTGAATCATGTCAGCTTATATGGCATAGTAATAAACTCCGTTGTATAAGTATACACTGATTTGAGTGAGGATAAGCAGACTTGGGAATTGTCCTTTTGGTACTCTAGGTAAGGGATGGCTCAATGTAGAACGTAGGAAATGGCCACAAGTCTTTGCCAATGAAAGGGAGCAGAAGGGAAGCTTCCAGAATCAGTTTAGAAGACAAATGGGTGAGCTGACATAGGGAGAGCATCTGTTACTTCTTGTCCTCCCCTTTGCTTCCACTCATTGAGTAGTTTTCAAAGCCACAGAGAAAATAAACACCAATAGGAGGATTAACATTCTTAACTAGTTTACAAACACTTCTGTCTATTCCAAAAGATCCTTTTTAAGTTGGCTGTTAATTCACATGTATTTTTCCATAGATGTAATGTTAGATGTGGTGGTTAGGTTGTTAGGGCAGGCAGTAAAAGTTTTTTTAACCCACAATAGCTCCCCCAGATGGTAGATTTACAACATCCTGTGCGCCAGTTTTTAATACAGTTTCTATGGAAAGATGTGGGGCCATATGATGTAATTGAAAGATATTGGACTAGGAATCCACTAACTTGGTTTTTAATATGGTCCTGCTGCTGCTGAGTGATGTGATATGAGCCTATTAACCACACTTTCTGGGCCTGAGAGTGCTACAATTTTATTCTATTCCTAAAGCAAGTGATTCTAATGGCTCTTGAAGTACTAATGATTCCATAGTAGACGGGAGGCTTTTTTGGTCCCATTGGCCCCAGCAGTTCCCTCTCAGTCTTTGTTCAGATCTTCTCACGTGGTTACCACACCTCCATTGATGAAGAGAACATTTGGGTGCCATGGGGCAAGGTGCACAGGAGCCACCTTTATAGAGATGATGTGGGCAGGAAGGGGCTAGTTAAACTCGAAATTGTGCATCAGAGTCTAGGTTCAAATGATAGAGAGTCAGAAAAAGTATTGTATCTGGGAGGGGCCAGGTTGGGTGGTGAAACTGTATTTAAACTTAGAAATAAGGGTATGAGATTAGTTATGAACATTGGAGGCTGGCATAGGTTCAGTATGCACCTGGTTGTGCTTGGCTTAAAGGGTTTGAGGTAGTTATAACTTCTAAGTCCTTCTCTAAAAAACTCTTGCTCAAGTCATCCATTTGATCGCTCATGTCATCCACTTGATCACTCAAGCCAAAAACCAAGGAGTCCTCTTTCTGGCCTTCTGTCAAGTACTGCTACATCTTTCATCACAATATACTTGAATCCATAAACTTCTCTCCGTCTCCACTGCTACCATCCCAACTTGAGCTACTGTCTTCTGACATCTAGGCACCTTATAAATGGCCTCCTTGCTTCTATTGATACTTTAGCTTATTTTGGTCCATTTTCCATACACTTGCTAGAAATGCACTTTTAGAAATGTAGATCACATTATCTCACTCCCTAGTTGAAAACTTTTTGATAGCTTAGGATAAAATTCAAAATTCTACCTTGGCCTACAGGATTCTATGTGGTTTGGTTTCTGTCTATGTCTTAAATTGTAGTTGCATTCTACTCTTTATTCGTTATACTCCAGCCACAGTAGAGGGACAGTCCTACCTGAATGTGAACTTGGCAAGCTTTTTTCTACCTCAGAGCCTTGAGCTTGGCTGTTTCCTCCATCTGGAACCTTTTTTCCTGGTTCTTTACAAAGCTGACTCTTCTTTATTCTTTAGATATCAGCATAAGATCATCTCATCAAGGAGGCCTTTTCTGACTAGAGTATCTCTCTACACAGTTTTCTTTTTTTTTCCATCCTATCACATTTCCTAGTATATTTCCTTGGTTGTACTTACCATAATCTGAATTGTCTCATTTATTTATTTGCTCTAATTACTGTTTTTCTTTCCAAATAAAATGCTTTGGTTTTGTTGTTCTTGGGTCCTTTCCTTAAAAGAATTAATGAGTAAATGGATTAATGAAGATAAGTAGTTAAAACCAATTTAACAAATTATATTTTGACATTTATTCTAATCATGATTAATCATTTTCCTCCTCTTCATCAAATTTTAAAACGTATTTCTAATTTTGTTAACAGATTCTATTAACAAAAACAAATTTATATACTAGGCTCCCGGACCAGTGAGATTTTAGCAGTATATGTCTTTTGCTTCCATTACATGCATAGGAAATTTTGATCATGTGTAATGACATTAACGGATATATTTCTGATTTTAATCATTATTCTTATCTAATGGAATTGTAAGTGAAAAGTGCATGGTGAATTGTTATACTTCCAGCGTATAGTGTTAAAAATCCACACATTTAGAAAAAATTAAGTGAAATATCAATTGGGTTTATAATATGGGTCTCTTAGAGCAAGGAGTAGATGTTAGCAAATGTTTTAATTGTTACCTGTTAATGTCATTGGTAAATGATTTAGGCCAGTGCTCATGCTGTAGAAATGGGGAGACATATATACCATGGATATACATGAAGACTTTCCAAGAGATTTACAAATTCAAAGATTTAAGATAACCAGCTTTCAGATCCTCATCTTCCATTTGTACTTTTACCTAAAACCCACCTGTGTTCACAGTAACCTTCTCACTTGGTGCATTACCCCGGGGCATGTCAACCTCTAGGGCATCACACACAGGGAAAGCTTCCTTTAATGATTAATCAAAGTACCATGAATCAGAAGGGGTTCCTGTCTTTTTATGCCTTATATTTCTGTTAAGGGAAGACATAGTTAGAAATAAGGATTTTGGCTAGTGTTGAAACATTCTGAATTCAGATATATGACGATGTGATGGGCGTAATGACAATTTCCATTTTTCATTTTTCAATTTTCATTTACTGACTTCAGTTCTTCCCTCTACTGACTGTTGTCAAACATATATAGCCTTTGAGGGAGAGTTTCCTAAGAATAAAGCAAATAGCGCACCAGTGGGAATTACTGAATGCTGAAAATGGCCTTTTGTGATGTATTTTCCACTATTCTCACCACTTGAGACACATCCACAGCTGAAAAAAAAATGCACCTACAAACATCTGATGTTATATATAGGTTAGTGCTGTGGGTGAGGGAAGTTCTCTGGGAAGCGGACTTGGAGCCTAGGTTTGCCTGCCGGAAATTTACTGGGGCTCAGAGCCCTTGGAAACAATGCCTATGGGATGCACATAGGGACAAGTTGGGCTGCAGTGCATCCACAAGAGAGGCATCAGCTGACCCCCTAGGAGCTCAAGCTGGAATGGCCTTACAGAATTGTTCAGAATTAGGGCACAGAGGCTGGGCTGCCCTGCAGGGACCTGATCTTGGGCATGGTGGCTCTCTTCAGCTGAGAGCAATGGCAGGCAGGGAGGACTTAGCTGGGTCTTAGTGGCTGACACACTAACAGCTGGGAGAATTAGTGCTTCACTCCTGAAGGGGGCAGGGTTGGATGATGTGCTGCAGCATCTCCAATAGTTAGTAGTTCGGATTATTTTAAATGTAACAGAAATCCTGTTTGAGACTACCAAATTTTTGAAGATAAATTGGATAAAACTCAAGGATATAATGTGTACATAATTTCTTTCAGACCTTGTGTCTTAATATTGTCCTGTTTTATCAAATCATATAATGAAATATTAATTCCAGTCAGTTCCCATCCTATTTTATCATAAAATATGTTAATATTTTCTACTTTCTATTAATAAAATATACTAGCTGCTAGACTAATTTTTAAAAGTATATACCAGTTGCTTTCATTAAACCATAAGAAAATTTTATCATGATGAATACTACAATTAATGAAGCTGTTTCTAATTTTATACTTAATTGTTAAAAATTACATCCAAAAGCTGAAAATCAAGGTAGAAATGTACGCTCACACAATTGTCAAAGGAACTCCATGGCCTTCCTAGCACTTTGTCATACTCCTCAGAAGTTTTTTTTTCGGTACGCGGGCCTCTCACTGTTGTGGCCTCTTCCCGTTGCGGAGCACAGGCTCCGGACGCGCAGGCTCAGCGACCATGGCTCACGGGCCCAGCCGCTCCGCGGCATGTGGGATCTTCCCGGACCGGGGCACGAACCCGTGTCCCCTGCATCGGCAGGCGGATTCTCAACCTCTGCGCCACCAGGGAAGCCCCCTCAGAACTCTTAATTCTGTATTATTTTAATTTTGAGAGCTTTCAGCTATTTCTTTTTTTAAAAATTTTTATTTTTTTCAGCTATTTCTTTTAAAAGATCTATTCCATAATGAATTTTTAGTGGTCTTTAAAATACTTTTTCTCAGAATGCATATTGATAACTGTTTGAATTGAAAAGTAAAGTTGGACTCTATTTGATAAAACATTGATTTGGCTAATTGATTTGAGAGTGAGGACTGACTTTCCTGTTATATGGTTGACATGTTTCTTAAACTGAATGAACTAAATTTACAGTCCTAAACTTTTTTTTTAATGTTTAACTTAGAAGGATTAAAAAAATATTTTTATTGAAGTATAGTTGATTTACAATGTTGCGTTAGTTTCTGGTGTACAGCAAAGTGATTCAGTTTTATATATATATATATTCTTTTTCATATTCTTTTCCACTATGGTTTATTACAGGATACTGAGTATATAGTAGTTTGTACCTGCTAATCCCAAACTCCTAATTTATCCCTCCCCTATTCCCTTTTCCCTTTGGTAACTATAAGTTTTTTTCTATGTCTGTGAGTCTGTTTCTGTTTTGTAGATAAGTTCATTTGTATCGTATTTTAGATTCCACATATAAGTGATATCATAGGATATTTGTCTTTCTATATCTGGCTTACTTCACTTAGTATGATAATCTCTAGGTCTGCCCATGTTGCTGCAAATGGCATTATTTCATTCTTTTTATGGCTGAGTAATATTCCATTCCGATATACATATCACATCTTCTTTATCCACATTCGTCTGTTGGTTGCTTCCATGTCTTGGCTACTGTAGATAGTATACATCCCTAAACTTATGATGAAAATACATTTAAAGCACATTATAAGACAAAAGCATTTTATTAAAAAAATTGGAAATAATGCAAAAGCCTCATCAGTATGTTGGTTTGGCCAAAGTGTGATAAAATGAACACTTTTCCCTCATATTTTTCTGAGTGTTTTACTTTGAACAAAGTATATTTAAGTGAAAGAGTACCATATTGTTAATGGTAAAGCCTTGTTGATAAATTGTCCAGAAATTGAGAAAATGAATGAATACGATTGGCTAACAAATCTTTTCCAAGTCAGGTGGTTTACATTCATTGTTTTCAGTTACATTATAAGAAACCTTAGTTGATTTACTGGATGATGGATCATTAAAAACTATTTTTAGCTCAGATGGAGTTCAAAGATTGACATTGCCTTCTACTACCTCTGCACTCTTTTCTCCCTTACTCAGCTTAGTTTTTCTCTCTAGCACTTACTGTAATCTGGCATATTACATGTTCACACATGTATCTGTTTATTCTCCCATTGCCTTTTCCCACTAGAACATGAGCCCTGTGAGGGCAGGGACTTTGTTTTATATACTACTCAATCTCCAGCAGATAGAGCAATGCCTGGCATTTAATAGGCCCTCAGTAAATTTTGCTGAATGAAAGAATAAATGAATGAATTAATGCATGGGGAAGGAGCAGAGGAAGTAGTTATTATTAAGGGAAGGAATGAGGGAATATCTGAGAATGTACTGATAGTTTAATATAAATGATAAAGAGTTTGGAAGGAAACTTAGGAATGTGAATTTAGTTTAGTTACTGGGAGAAGTCTGATATTGTTAGATGTTAAAAGAGATCCTCATCAGGATAAACATTTGAGTATTGATTTACCACTATTAGCACATTCTAAATTTGGATAACCCCTGCTTAGAATAAATACTGTTCTTTGCCTCTTTGGTCTCCTTATAAGCATTTTCAGTCTTACCAGCCCAGGAGTGCCAGTTAAAAAGCATGTATGCTTTATGGGACTAAGTCCAGTAAAAGCTTTTCAATCAACCCACATTCACAGTGGAAGATTACTTTCATTCTTGGGAAGGATGACACATGCGTGTGAAGCCAGTATTCAGTTGAAAGGGGTACTTTGATATTATTTAACTGTGTATTGGCAAGACTCGGGCCAGTATCTAGTTTCTCTTTAGAGACATTTTGCATTGTATTACAGTACTCTTACTGTGCTGTGCCAGGGAAATTAAGATCAGCTGGAACACTCTGTAGGTCATTGGCATAGACTCTTAGGGTACTGGGAACTTGCTGTTTTGTTTTCATGACCTCATTTAGGCTGAACCTGTCTTTGTCTCAAAGGCATAAGGGCCCCTTTACCAAACCATGTCTGTACTTGGGAGATGTATGGGAAAGGTTTACAGAAAATTGATTTGAAAGTATTGGGTCAACCTCCATGTAAAGAGTACTTGATGAATTAGGACTCTTTAGTCAAGAAAGATGAGGAGGTTGTATAATTAAAGTCCCCTCAACATGGATGTAGCCATCCAATTCCATGAAATCTGAAACATACTTTGAAGGTTAAAGAAGATAGTTTTAAGAAAAATGAAAGGAATTAATGTTTACAGGTCATGTTGCAGTTCATGGGCCTTGTACTCTGGCAGATGCTTTCTGCAGAGATTTCCAGAGGACGTCACTCTTGTGGAATGAAGCGCCTCCTCCATGTTTCTCAAAGTGGGAGTATATGGCGTGTATATGCATATGGGGTGTGTGAGGATTGTGGGAGGGCCATATGGGAAGTTGCACAATAAACATGGAACACTTTTCTAGAACAATAATTTTAATTGAAAATAGGAGAAAACAGTTTTATATTAAAACAAACATTCCTGTTTTTATGAATAGAATGCATAATTTACATGGATTTTTAAGGACAAATTATATACCTTAGAGTTATTGCCTACCCTGAGATGGCAAGGGCTGTGTAATGACTTTCTTTTGCATTTTTGGTAGTTCTGATGGAAAAATTTGAGAAACACTAGTGTGGTTTTCAGGTCTGTGGTAAGTGGCTTTTTGTAATCCTCAGGAGGATAGGTTATCATCTCTCATTTCCTTCTCAGTTCTTCTTTCTTGCTAAAGCTTCTCTGATTTTATTGGTACCTATATCATTAATATCGAGGATATTGGGTTATTAAACATTTGAAGTGTTTTTCCTACTCGGCTTTCCTGCAGCTTGGCAGGAAATTGCTCTCACTAAAATCTCTAAAGACCACCATATTCCTGAAGACCTACTTCAGTGCTTATTTTGATATCTCAGCAGTTTGGGGCATTTTTGACTACTCTTTCCTTCTTGAAACATTGTCTTGGCTTCTACTTTTTTTTTTTTTTTTTTGTGGTACGCGGGCCTCTCACTGTTGTGGCCTCTGCCGTTGCGGAGCACAGGCTCCGGACGCGCAGGCTCAGCGGCCATGGCTCACGGGCCCAGCCGCTCCGCGGCATGTGGGATCTTCCCAGACCGGGTCACGAACCCGTGTCCCCTGCATCGGCAGGCGGACTCTCAACCACTGCGCCACTAGGGAAGCCCGGCTTCTACTTCTTATAGGTCTCTGTTGGAGGATCTTAGTGTTGGTGTTCCTTAGGGTTTTATACTACAGGTTTTTGTTTTCATTTTATTTTCATTTTACTGCCAGAGTGATCTCATCTACTCCCATGGCCTCAGTTACAGTCTACATATAAGTCTAGACTAGGTTATCCTGGGTTGCTTGCAAAATGTCTTCATTTGTACAGTCCATAGACATCGCACACTCAGCATATTCCAAACCGAATTAATACTTTTCCTCTAAAACTTACTTCTTCTCCTGTGTTGCCCTTCATTGGGAATGGCATGCTCTCTACTTACACTAGAAAATCAGAAATCTTGGTTCTCTTTTGGCTGCTCCCTATTCCTCTGTCTCCTCATTCAATTGGTTACAAAGTCCTCTTGGAAAAACAACTGTTGAATTTATCCATTTTTTACAACCTCTCTGCCATTGTCAGAGTTCAGACTGAATCATCTCATAATTACTTTGAGAGTCTCCTCACTGATTATTCTGTTTTTAGTCTTGTTCTACTCCTAGAAGTGTAACATGCTTAAAACAATTTTTTTTAAATTGAGCAGCTAAAATTCATATAACATAAAATTAACCATTTTAAAGCATATAATTCAGTGGCATTTAGTACTTTTACAGTTACTTTTACAGTGTTGTGCAAGTTACCTTTATTTAATTCCATCACCCCAAATAGAAAGCCTGTATCCATTAACAGTCACTCCCTACCCCTGCCTTCCCCCAGCCCCTGGCAACCATAAATTTGCTTCCTGTCTCTATGCATTTAGCTAATTCTAGATATTTCATATAAATGGAATCATATAATACATGACCTTTTGTGTCTGGTTTCTTTCACTTAGCATGTTTTTGAAGTTCATCCATGTTGTAGCATGTAATAATATGCTTTCAACCGTGAAATAATTCCAAACATGTAGAGAATTTCATATTTTTTCTTTTGAAGAAACAGGAGGTTGCTCATACATGGTAGTGCCCCTCTTTGTTCCTTTGTTCTCAATCTTGTTTTGTCTCTCCTTTCCCCCTACTATGAGGGAACCACTGTTCTGAGGTTGGTGAGTATCCTTTCCTTCCATGTTTTTATACTTTTGCAATATATAGCACCGAACTGTGTTTTAGTGATTTATGTAAAAATGTATATTGAATGTATATCTCTGCAACTTGCTGTTTCATTCAACATTTTTGATTAATCCATGTTAGTAAATGTAGATCTAGTTTATTTTATTTCATTGTAAGTATATATTACAATTTATTTATCCTTTCCCCATGGAAGAAAATCGAGAATCTTCTTAATTTCTATCATTAAAAAACACACCAAAGTGTAAGGGCTTCTCTACTGTATGTATTTATAAGTGGGATTATTTGCCTTTAGAGCAGGTACATGACCAGTTTTACTAGATATTGCCAAATTGTTCTCCAAGTGGTTGTACCCACCAGCACTATATGTGTCTCCATTTCCACACTTTCTCTTCAACAGCTGGCATTTTCAGATTTTAAAGTTTTTGCCAATGTGATGAGCGTAATGAAATTTAATTATGGTGTTAATTTGCTTTAGCTTGACTACTTGTAAGGTTGAGCATCTTTTCGTTTGCTTCTGGCCATTCATGTTTCTTCTTTGTGAATTATCTATATTTTTCTATTGTGTTTGTCTTTCTTATTGATTTGTAAGAGTCCTTTATATAGTATGGATACTAATCTTTTTGTAATTAGAAACACTACAGTAATCTTTTGTCAGTAATTGTGGCTTGTCTTAACTTTGTGTACACTGTCTTGTGAAATAGAATATTTTTGTCTTAATTTAGTTAAATCTAGTTTTGTACTTGTGTGCATCTTACTTAATAAATTTTTTCCTCCTTCTGTGTCATGAACATATTTTCATCTAGTCATTTTAACATTTTACTTCTCATACTTGAGTCTTTACACAGCATGACTTGTTTTTATGTATGATAGGTTGCTAATTTTTTTCCAAATGGGTATCTACTCATACAAATACCATTTATTAACCACCTCTTACTTCCCAAAGCATTTTAGCATTTCTTTGATCATGTATCATGTTCTCTTTTTTATAGTGAAGTGATGGTTTTAAAGGGCAAATCAGATAATTCCATTCTTCTCTTAAACCATTCCTCAGATCCCCATCATTCTTCGAATACTGATTTTAATAGGGCTCTTGGGGTACTACATAGCTGGACCATCTTTCTAATCCTGTCACCATCCCTTTCCTCCTTATACTCTGTGCTTTAGCCACACTGAACTCCTTTAATTTTCTAGTATATCATTCTTTTGCTTATCTGACCCAGTGAGGATCAGGTCTTTATGTAAGATGTTCGATCTTCCTGCATCTCTTTTCTCCTTAATCTTTAAAAAGCTAACTTCCAATACCTCTCTTCGAACACTTAGCTGAGAGAGTCTTCTCTTCCTCTCCCAGATCTGTAGTAGGTGCCCTGCTACTAGGTCAGTTATGTTGCATCATCCATCTGTTGACATAATGGTGTTCCACTATCCAGGAAGCTCTCTGGGGGCAGCAGGAACCAAGTTTGCCTTAGACTTCAATGCATTTCCAGACTCTAGCATTGTGCCTGGCACATTGTAGACCCTCTATAAATACTTGCTGAATTGAACAGATTGTGCAGGTAACATTTTTAACCTAAAGTAGCATTTGTCTTTGAAATATCTGATAGATGATCTATATAGTCTCCTTAAACATTTTCAATGATGAACTTAATTTTGTGACCAATAGAACCCTAATACAAATGCTTTCTTATGAACTGCATGTAAACCACGATTGTGTATAATTTTTAGAAAATAATTTAATTGCAATTTTTTGTAGGATTTTACCTTTCCCTATTTAAATTTTAATTTTGATCTATTCTTCCAGCATGTCAGAATATTATTGAATTGCATTCTTTCTTTACAGTAATTGTCTCTCTCAGTTTTGCTTCATATGCATATAGGTATAGATGACATTAGTGTCTTCATTCAAGAGTGAAAAACAAAGCTTGCTACTCTAGCCTGCCTCAAAGGCGATGCTAATGGATTAGCCAACACTTTTTTTCTCAACATGTTGCTAATCCATTCAACCAATATTTATTGTGTCTGCTTTGTACTAGTCATTGTGTTTGGTATATGTATAATTGTCTCAAAATTCTGGTCTTATTCCTGTTTGGTCTATCAGGAGTGTCTTGAGATATTCCTCAATTATTCTTTAGAAATTAAGATATTTTAGTCCTGGATAGTTCTTTGACCTATCAGTCTAGAGGCTTATTTAAAGATAATAACTTAGCAGTTATTACTGTTATCAGTAATATTTATTCAGTCCTTACAATGCACCAGGTGTTGTGCTAAGAAGATAAATTTTATAACATCTACTTTTCCCAATACCTCAGTGAAGTAGGTGCTGTCATCATATCCATCATATAGGAAAGGATGTTTAAGCAAGATTGTATCATTTGATCACAATTTTACACAGACGGGAAGCGACAGGGACAGGATCCGAACTCAGACTCCCCTGTATTAGTGACATTTGCAGACTCCTGATGACCATTCCTTTCTTCCTCCCTTCCTCCATTCTTTTTTTTCCCCTTAAAATTTTTTTAAAAACAAAAAGGAATGTTTTAAATAGACCAGCCCCCTACTATGAATAGTTTTGAGAGGTAGAATTCTAGAGGTAGGCATTGCTGAGACATCTCTCATACATGGTGTAACCAGTGTGCCCGATGGAACAGAGCCAGTTTTAGATTTACCCAGAGGTTCCTTTCACTCAGCATTAGCTTGAACTTGATTAGTTTATCTCTAGATATATGAAATTTAGTAATTGTACAGAGTTTAAATATTAAAATGCTTTTTGCTTCTTTGAGAAGAACGACTTTTCAAAACTATTAAGATTGGCTCCTAGATTGTGGAGGTCCAAGCAGTTTAGAGCAGCGTGACTTCTCTTCTGCTGGTTTCTAAGGGTACATAGAGCCTCATGCCTCTGTGTTAGTGATGATACAGTTTCCAAGGTACTTTCAAATATGTTATCATTTTTATCCTTTTAACATCTGAATGTTGTCAGTAGGAGAGTTAGTGTTATCTCAGCTTTACAGATGGAAAGAAGCAGGGTCAAAAAGATCAAGGGTTAAATCCTATAATCTTGTATAGCGAGGACTTGAACCCATATTTTCAGATTTCAATGCCATCTCCGAGTGCCTAACACAAAATTGATAGGTGGCATTCTACTTAAAAACTACATATAAAATTCCTCCTTTGTGCTTTCAATATCACCAGTGTTTATGTAGTGGGACATAGATTGTGACAGTCATAAAGAGTTGTCCTTTAAACTTCACGTGAAACCCAACCTTACTATATTCTGATCTCCTTCTACCTGCAGTGCTTTTAATTTTTATGGTATTGGTATATTGCTTTCAGTAAATATAAAAAAATCCTTTTTATTGTGGTTTCAGGAAGTGTTAGAAGTCCTTATTATTATTTTTTAAAGTAGGATTTTGGATGATTTTTTGGAAACTACCAGGGAAATTGGATCATTCTCAAATCAGGATGTATTCTGACTGAAAGAGCTTAGCTGTGCTCTGGGGTGTTAAATTAATTTTTCATTGACAACCCTTGCCTGGGATTTAACTGAGGTTTAAGTTAGTAAAAATCCTGCCCTGTGACCTAGAGAACAATTGGATGAAGTAGATGAAGTGGAGAACAGTGTATTTTCTACCCTTTTTGTTGCATTGGACAGAACCCAGGTCATCTGCAGAGATAGTAGAGATTTGGTACAGACCTGTCCTGCCACTACATCGTCACCTTTAGCAAGTCAAATACCCATTATTAGACTAAATGTAGGTCTGTAAATATCAGTGCAGAGAATACTGGTCTTTAAAGCATGGGATCAAAAATGATATGTGTTCAGAGATCGAATTAAATTCCATTAAAAAGAGAAGTTAGTATCCTTCATTTATTAATATCATTACCCTCCAATCTCAGAAAAATTGTTTTATATGTGTGATGCATTAGGGTGGCAATTCTCAAAGCTCATCAGGCATGTCACATACCTAGAGTGTTTGATATAAGTGAAGATTCCTGGGTCTTATCCCTGGGGAGTCTATTTCCATAGGTCTGGAGTGGGGCTGAGGTATTAGAACTTCTAAGAAACACCTATTAGGAGATTCTTATGATTCTGATGCAGTTTGTCTGTAGACCACTTTTGAGGAAACCTTGGGATCATCTGATTGAATCAAGTGTTGAAAGAATGGCGTTTTCCTTACAGAGGAAGAATTAGGCAATCCGCCATTAGTATGGAAGTGTTACTCCATGTGTACATCCACATGCTTTAGATGCATTTTATGAACTGCATGTAAACCACGATTGTGTATAATTTTTAGAAAATAATTTAATTGCAATTTTTTGTAGGATTTTACCTTTCCCTATTTAAATTTTAATTTTGATCTATTCTTCCAGCATGTCAGAATATTATTGAATTGCATTCTTTCTTTACAGTAATTGTCTCTCTCAGTTTTGCTTCATATGCATATAGGTATATGTGGTTCTGTAATATAATTTCTAGAGGATAACACTTGTCTAAATATTTTTACTTCCTCTCCAAGCTGATTTGAAATCACATTACCTTTAAAAGTAAAGTGTATTTGTGGTTTAATAAAGAACTTCTATGGCCATGGGAATTGGCACAGCTCTGTGACTGGTGAAGTGGTTGCTGAAGTAGATCACACAGGAGGGTGCTGTTGAGACATGGTTTTGTCTGTAGTTAGTTCTGAAAACAGACAGCAGAGGGGGCATGCTTTAAATGACCCAGAGAACCTGTGACTGGATTATTTTAATATGACTTATTCTAGATTGCATCATTAATTCATTTCATTTTGACCATTAGAAAAGTATCATTTTTGAAACAAATGGTCTATTTAAAGAAAGACCATGTGATCAGATATTTTTGTGAGTTACTTATTTGAGGAAACATATTTTAATTGTATATTTAGGTAATTCTGGTTTCTTTTCACTTATGTTGTGAACACTGGTTCTTACTAGCATCTCTTACAGCTAGGGTTTTTTTTTTTTAGTTGTAAGAATTAACTTATCAGAGTCTGATAAGTTAAATGGTTAGTTGATTATAAAATTAGAATTGACAGATACCTCCTACAGATTATTTGTTGAATAAAGTTTTGTAGTGTTTGCCTAGGAATTGAAGACACATATCATTCAGACTATATTGTATCATTAAAAAATTGGAAATGAATCCCATATCCTAAAACTTTTTTCTTTCCTTCCAGACTTAGTGCATATGTAGACTCTTTGTTCATAACTTGGCATTTTTTTTAATGTGGCAGTTTTCCAATACATGCTTTTATCAATTATTAATGTTCTATTAGTAACAATAGAATAAATCAACTTGAGTTAGTTTACTAAGCAGAAAAGGAATGCTTCCTTTGCCATTCTTTGTGTCATATTGTGACCTTTTTGAAGCCAGGGACTGTTTGTTCCTTTTTATCTTTTTAGTTTCTACTATGAAACATTGGACAGAGTAATGAGTGTCACTGTTGGTGTTAATTCCTAGATAAATGCTATGCTGGATTAAAAATGCCTATCGATTCTTTGCTACAGCCCCCATTGAGAGGTGGAATCTGTATCTTGTCCTCTAGAATCTTTGAGGGATCTGATTATTTGGCCAGTGTAATACAGTGGGAGTGATACTGTGACAGTTTCTGATCCAAGGCTTTGAGAGACTGGTAGCTTCCATTTACTGTTTCTTGGAATACTCTCTTTGGGAGCCTCCAGCATTCTTATCTGAGACCAGTCTGACTATATTGAGATCACCATGTTGGAGAGGCTCCAACATGCTTCTCTGATTGATAGTCTCAGCTAAGCCCAGCTTTTCAGGCATCCCTGCCAAGGTGCTAGACACAAGAGTGAAGCAATCTTGAATCCTCCAGACCCACCCATCCTCCAGCTGATTACCTGTGACCTCTATTGACATCATATAGAACTGAAGAATTGCTTAGCCAAGTCCTGTCCTGATCCACAAAATCATGAGATACGATAAAAGGATTCTTGTTTTAAGTCACTGTGTCTTGGGACAGCTTGTTATGCAGCAAGAGGATGACCAGAACACAAGCAAAGTTCCTGAGAGAGGAATAGATGGTGGTAAGTGGAAGGAACTTTGGAGAACATCTTATCTAACCATTCCCTTTTGTAGGGAAAAACTGCATTCCAGAGAGATGAAGTGACATGTTCCTTTCAAGTCATGCAGACAGTCATGGTCACGGTCAAACTCTAATCTGACTTTGTTTCCTTTGCTGCTGGAAGACCCTAGATCATTAATTTTGCCCTTTACAACTCGTAAGTGAAGACATATGGATATAGCCTAGAGACACCTAAAAAATAGTAACATGAGAGAAAGAACTTTTGCAACCTTGAAAAGGATCCCCAAACAGTCTCTGTTCTAGGAATACCCAGGCCAGCCATTGTGTATGATTTAACTACTATTAAAAAAAGTTACATTCCAGTGTAAATGGATGTTTCACTTACTATTCAAAGATAGTAAGTAATGTTAGAAAAATAAGCATGCACACAAATAATGGATGCTGATTTCCTATATAAGCAATCTCAACATTTATGCAATTTGTATTCCAGAAACTCCTTGGTAAATTTGGAAACTTGGAATGCGTTTTTCCATGGAAACAATGATAATCAAATTTCAACTTAACATATAATATGCCTAATGTATAGTACTTTAAATAATCACCATATGTATTAATTTTCTATGGGAAGATGCTTTTCAAATTCCAGCTTGGTATCTGTGAGCCCGTAAGTCCAACCTCCCCTGTATTTGACCTTGACAGAGGAACTGGGCTCTACTCTTCCCATTAGCAGTGGGAGTGAGCACCTTACCTTGCTCTTAGCATCAGCTGCTGGCAGATGTCTTCTTATGCTTAAGGAGGAAGGAGAGAAGATTCTGGGGGCTCTGTGCAATTGGAGAGTGTACTCTACTTGGTGATAAGGAGAAGAACTGGGGCGACAGCATAGCTCAGGACTTCTTGCTGTTTAAATTTCTTAGTTCAGATCAGCTTCTAGTGCTTTTCCTCCCCTCTTTCTTCTAAGAATCCTAGAGATTTGGTTTACTTGCTTTCTATTCCATCATTCCCAATAGCTTCCAGTGCTGGAGAGGGTGTGGAGAAAAGGGAACCCTCCTATGCTACTGGTCGGAATGTAAATTGGTGCAGCTACTATGGACAACAGTATGGAGGTTCCTTAAAAAACTAAAAAGGATATGATCCAGCTACCCCACTCCGGGGCATGTATCTGGAGAAAACCATAATTTGAAAGGAGGCATGCACCCCAGTGTTCATTGCAGCACTATTTACAATAGCCAGGACATGGAAGCAACCTAAATGTCCATCAACAGAGGAATGGATACAGAAGATGTGGTACATACTACACACAATAGAATATTACTCAGCCATAAAAAGAAACAAAAGAATGTCATTTGCAAGCAACATGGATGGACCTAGAGATTGTCATACAGAGTGAAGTAAGTAAGAAAGAGAAAGACAAATATAGTATAATATCATTCATATGTGGAATCTAGAAAAGTGGTACAGATAAACTTATTTGCAAAGCAGAAATAGAGTCACAGATGTAGAAAACAAACTTTTGGTTACCAAGGGGGGGGTGGGACGAATTGGGAGATTGGGATTGACATATATACACTACTGATACTATGTATAAAATAGATAACTGATGAGAACCTACTGTATAGGACAGGGAACTCTACTCAGTGCTCTGTGGTGACCTAAATGGGAAGGGAATCTAAAAAAGAGTGGATATATGTATATGTATAACCGATTCACTTTGCTGTACGGCAGGAACTAACAACATTGTAAAGCAACTATACTCCAATAAAAATGCATTTAAAAAAACAAGGTATCAATTCTTAAACTCACTAGAGATGGGATGAAGTCTTTCCATTTTTCTATACTTTTCTATTTCTAAAGGTAGGACAGTGATTTTTCTATTCTTTTCTTCCCTTCCCTTCCCTTCTCCTTTCCCCTCCCCTTCCCCCCATCTTCTCTTCTCTCTCCTCGCTCTCTTCTTTCCTCCACTGCCTCCTCCCTCCCTCCCTTCCTTCCTCTCCACTCATTGTCTTATTTCTCTTAAAATCAACCTAATTTCTTTTATGCCCTGGGAATTGTTATCTGATATAGTTAATTAAATACTTCAGTTTATTTTTAGATTTAGGGAAGGTGAGTGGCACCTTTACTGCTTATATAACTAAGACAAATTATAGGTGTTTCTACTAAGTTATAAGCCCTTGATAGGAGGGACTACATCTAATTTTTCTCAGTAATCCCTTTTCACACAATTTTGAAATACTCATCAATATTTACTATGTAAATGAATAAAGTTTAAAGATCACAGTTCTGACCTCTCTATGGTTATATAGCTGTGCAGTGAAAGAGGGTGAAATGCCCTGAAACTTATTTCAAAATCCCATGAATGCTGGTATATTGCCCACATTCCTAGCCTGTGTATTTAATGCAAGTGTATGTGAAGATTTAAAGTCAAATTTTGCCTTTGGTTTTCTCTTTTACCTTTATTACTGCTTGACTTTCTTGTTACGATATCATCAAACAGTGGAACCATGTAAAGCCATAAGTGAGGTGTGGTTAGTTTAGTAATAATAAGGGCAATATCTGACATTAAATCCTTCTATTCCTTAGAGTAAGATTAAATAAATGAAGGTTTTATACATTAGTTCAAGGATTATAGACTACAACTAGGAATCGTGTATTTTTTTTTCAGCTGGTTTTTTGACAAGTGAACTATAGTTCTTTACTCAGAACAGAATAATTTGCACTATGACAGTTCTAGCTTTCCTCAAGGATAAGACAGAAATTGTGCAGAAAAGTTCAAGGTAATTTTTTTGTTTTATGTTTTCTTGAGCCTGGTTTGAAGTGTAAAAATAAGATGCCAGGAAGCCCCCAATTGAAGAACATATTATTCTACAAAATGTTATCTTCAGGTATTTATCAGTTTTTGGCCCTAGCCATTCTAAACTATTTGCTATTTTTTATCTTCTTAGACCAAATGTCCTTTAAATAATTCTTCAAGTTATTGAAAACACAACTATGAGAGAATCCTAAATAGTAATTTTGAGAGAAAGTTAGAATAATATGTAAGGAAACATTTTATTAAAGATCTTGGTTAATTCTTAGTCCTTTTTCTTTTTTTTTTAAGAAAGCTGGCATTTTAATGACTTGAGTGGTATTAATTATCTACTTCTTATGTTAGGGTTCAGGATTTTTTAAACATCCATTAGGGCACAAATTATTTAGACACTCAGTATTTCAAAAGAGGAACTTAGCTCTATTTGCTTTATTAAAACTCGACTTATTATTGTTATAGATTTTATAAAAATTCTTGTGTCTCTTCTATCACTGCTGAATCAGTTATGTTTGGGAAAAATTTATTTGTAATTGTGCTTGGAGTGGAATACCTATAATATGAGTTCCCAGGTACTAATTCCCAAATACTAGTGCCCAAGTTGGAAGTTTATTTATACGTACCAAATATAGAATGCAGCTTTTGCCTGCATTTTCCCTGAGCATATTTTAATTAGACTCGTGACCTTATTCTGCACTATGGCAATAGTCCCTAAATGCCATCTAGTAGTCTCCCAGACCATACCTTTCTCTCTTTTGTTGCTAATGCTAGAGTACTCTTTCTAAGAACCTAAATCTGAACATGACATTCTTCTATGTTAATCCTTGAATGACTCTCCACTGGTGGGGATTGTTGTTGAGAGTTCCAGTTCATTCAAAATTTCAGTCCTTTGTGACCTGTTTGTTCCTCTTTGGAGGCTTTTAGGATAGTCTCTTTATCACAGACGTTCTAGAATTTCATGATGAAATGTCATGATGTGGGATTTATTTTAAAAAAAATTACTGCGTAGGGCACTTTGTAATCTGGAGATTAGTCCTTCTGTTCTGCATTTTTTCTATAATATTACTGTGTTATATTCCTACTCCCTCTTTTCTCTTCTCTATTTTAGAATTAAACAAGTCTGACTTTGTTCACTTTATTTTGTTCATGTATATTTTCTATTTTCTGAAATAATATATATTGTTCCTTTAAAAGTGGGAACACATTTAGAAATATCTCTCAAGTAAAAAAAAAAATACTACCAACATATTATTTTTGTGTATCTGTATCTTAAATGTCCCACAAAATGACTTCATATTCTAAAAAAAAAAAAAGCCTATTTAAGTGATCTAATTTTTAAATCATTTTTCCCTCTCATCCTTCTTTCGGTCTTTTTTGTTCTACTTTCTGGGTGATTTTCTCAATCTATGTTTCCATTTTGAAATAACCATTTTTTTAGTAATTATATCTTTAATGTCTAAGAACCCTTTTCTTATTCTAAGTATTCCTTTTTAATTTTTGTAGTATCTTGATGCAATTTCTGCCATCTCTGGATAGTATTCTTAGCTTCTTTGAAGTTATCCTCTGTCTCAGTCATTGTGTCTGATTTTTTTCTCTGTTTATTTGTTGTGCTCCTTTCTTCTGTGCTGGAGATACTTATCAAATGTCTGTTGACCTTTGGCTGCCCATTCATATTTAAAAATGAGGTCATAAGATGATTATTGAAAACTGTTGGCTAGTAGTTTTCATGGTAGAGCAGTATTAATCAAACTTACTGGGAAATACACATGACTGTGTACGTCTTATATCTGAGGTCACTTAGTTCATCCAGACAGGGCTTCTCCAATATTTTTGCTTGTGGATATAAGCGTGGCAGGCAGTGTAGGAGATAGGTGAGGATAGAGTGCTTGGAGAGTGGATGTCCTACTATTTGGGATATAGATTTTCACCCCCAGCCTTCTCTGACCCTGGAGCCAATTCCATTTCTCTTAAGACTATATCTCCCTTGGGGCTTGGTAGAAGTAGTGGCCTGACTCTGCAGCGTGCAGAGGGAGGATGTAGGAGTGTAAAGGCGCTTTATACAAAATTTCAGACCATGACCTTTTTTTTTTTTTTTTTTTGCGGTACGCGGGCCTCTCACTGTTGTGGCTTCTCCCGCCGCGGAGCGCAGGCTCAGCGGCCATGGCTCACGCGCCCCGGCCGCTCCGCGGCACGTGCGATCTTTCCGGACCGGGGCACGAACCCGTGTCCCCTGCATCGGCAGGCGGACTCTCAACCACTGCGCCACCAGGGAAGCCCGGCCATGACCTTTTGTTAAATGTCTAATAACAGCACCTCTTCTGTACATGCCTTATATTTTTAGTTTCTGAACATATCAGGGGTTTGCAGGACATAATGGATTGCTTTTCATTGCTTCTGCTCTCAGGTTTGACCTCCCTCCATTCTCCTAAGTCATGTACTATTCTTTTAGTCATTTTGTGTTTTCATATATTAAAGTTTGTAGTTAAATCTTCTCCTTGATCTCTTTGTAGCCAGAGTATTTTTGTTTATTGTTCTTGTTTGGGGAAATTTGAAAAGGAGGAGACAATGCATTACGCTACAGTCTTGAAACTTTAAATCCATTGCAAATGCATTCATGCATTTATTCATTTAATTTTTAATTTTATTCTCTTGAGTAGCTATAACATACATATAATTCACGATATAAAAATATATTAAAATTATTCATCGAGAAGTCTTGCTCTCGTTCTTGAATCCATTGGTTTAGGACATCTCCCCCAAGCCCTACAGGGATTCACTTTTATTAATATCTTTTATATATCCCCTGTATTTATTTATGTAAATATTAATAAGTATAAGTATATATTTATTTGCAGGCATACCCTATTTATTTTGCTTTTTGGCTTAACAGTTTCTCTAGATATCTTTACCTGAAAACACTTTAAAAGGTACAAACCACTATATATCATAAAGTGATTTGTATTAATTTAGAGTTTAGAATTAGTTCTTAAACACTTGCAATCACATTTTTATGAAATTCAAGGATTGTCATGGGGATTGTGCAGAAGATCGGGGAATAAAAGATCAAAGAGGCAGGGGCATGGAGGCAGAGTTGAGATGCGACGAGAGAAGCAGCCCAGTGTTGAAAGGAAATGAGGAAAATAGAGGTGGGTATTTAGGCCGACTTTCATAAACTGAGGAGTATTTCCACACATGGAAAAATTAGTCTAGGTAGTATAGTGTTCAACTACATACAAAACACATACAAAGTAAGCAAAGTAAGTATATGGTGAGTTTTACCATATGCTTCCAGAAATATCTAGTAAATAGCAAAGTTTGCATCAGAAAGTCTTGGCACTTCTAAAAGAGAACACACATCTGTACACGTCTTGAAAAGTTTTGATAGCCTCAAGACCATTAAAGGATTTCTGTGGCTTTTATGTAATACATGTATATTCAGCAATAAATATTCATTCAGTGATTCAAAATGAGGATCATGCCTTCAAGGAATTTATTTTCTGAACATCTATATCAACATTATACAAAAACAATTACTCAAAGACTTTGCTGGTTATAATTCAGTTAGTAATGCTGAGTAAATAGTTCCATCATGCTTCGTGTATGTGTAAATGAGAAGGCTCTACTAAAACAGCTTCCTGGTCTACACAACAGAAAAAAACAACGCAAAAAATATTTGGTGATTTGGAAAAATCCTGCCTGACTGATCTTAAACATCAGTCTTTAGTTGGGAAGTAATATAACTTTATTTTATATTTTAAAGTTAAAAGAAGTATTTACATTTAAGTAGTTTATTTAAATTATTAAATATTGTGGAAAACTATAACCTCTATACAAACAAAAGATAAAATTAAAACCACTGAACAAAAATAAAAGTACAATCCCATTGCTTAGAAATAACTCCTGCTAAAATCTTGGGTACCTTATCTCTTTCTACCTCATTAATGCATCTAAACATACTTTAAAGTTTTTCAGTCAAATACTGTATATTGATCTAGAGTCATAAGCTTTTAGCAGGAGGGGTCCTATTAATAATTTTTTTTCTTATTTTACAAATGTACAGACTGAGACCCAAATGAATTAAATTACTTGCCAGTACTGGGCTATGATCCTTTATCAAGTGAAGTGGAGGCAAGAGGAGACCTCAGGTTTTTTGATGATCTTTCTGCAGTGTCACTAAATTGCGAGTCACACTATTCCTTTAATTTTTCGGATTGTTAGCAGGTTGCCATGCACACGAATGCCAGACTGTGAAGACTCAGGCTGCTTGAACACAGTGTGCTGATGCCAGCCACCTGCTTGGATCCCAGCCTGGTGGTGCCAAGAGGCAGGGCCTCCAGGTCAGAGCTGGCTTGTTCAAGGTTGGGTCCCAAAGGCCTCACTGAGATCAGTAGCCTGCGAAGGCTATGAAGTGGCCTATGAAGTAGCCTATGAAGAGCAGAGGCCCTGAGCCAAGCTTACCAAGCGTGTCTGCTCAGCTGCTCAGAACATGGATAGTGCTTTGGAGAAGGCAGTGGCATCAGGAAATAGTTTCTGAGGATTAGTGGGGAATGATAGGGAGTAACCTGCCCTAAGACCTTTGGAAACCTCTGGTTTCCAGAACAACAACCCAGAGGGCTGGAGGAAACCAGGCCTTCCTATGTCTGTCCTCTAATTCTCTGAAAATTAGCAAAATAACAGCATAGTATTTCAGGACTCAGTGGACTTGGACAGAATAGCCTTTTCTTTTTCCCTTTTTTGTTGAAGAATGTAAGTACAATTAAGGCACTCAGGACCTAAGCCCCTACTGAAGGTATTAGCGATGTGGGGTGGGGCGGGGGTAGGTGGAGAAAGGAAAAGGAAGGGAAGGAGGAAAAGGTGGGTTGTTTTTTTTTTACTTTTGAAACATTCTAAGACTTTTGTCACTCGGTAAACACTTTCAATGCAATGTTTTGGTCAAAACTGCTTACTTGGGGCTTCCCTGGTGGCGCAGTGGTTGAGAGTCCGCCTGCCGATGCAGGGGACACGGGTTTGTGCCCCGGTCCGGGAAGATGCCACGTGCTGCGGAGCAGGTAGGCCCGTGAGTCATGGCAGCTGAGCCTGCACGTCTGAAGCCTGTGCTCCGCAACGGGAGAGGCCACAGCAGTGAGAGGCCTGCGTACCGCAAAAAAAAAAACACAAAAAACAACAAACAAACAAAACTGCTTACTTTATGGTCTGGGGTGGAAGGCACCTTAGTGAGATACTGACAGTAGAAGTGAATGCTAGTATAATCTTCCCCTGTACTCTTTTTCCATCTCTAGTCTTGGAAAGTCTACATTCTACACAGAAGACTGATGTGGAAGAGTATTTTTAAGTGCCAGTTTATCCCAGCAACTGCTGGGTTTTAGAGGAACTTTCAATTAAATACATAGAAATTTCTATGTATTATTTCTCATCAGCTTAATATTAGAACTGAAAGCAATTTTCTAGGGCTGATAGAAATTCATTAGGCCAAATAATTGTACTGTGTTAACAAACTGCATAATTGATATAGGATTATAGCCAAGTATTGTCGTGTGATTACATATGTGTTGTAGCTGTTTACAAAATAAATCAAGTGGAAGTTTTACAAATATGGATTAGAATAGAACCAGTGCAGTTGTACATTTAGAGCACTTGTAATACCAAAATAATGGATTGGATATTTTCTTTTCATATATTGCAGAATATGATTATGTCTTGTTTGTTTAAAAAAAGTGAAACGACTTCTACAAAGCACTATAAAAGTAGTTTCAGCCATAGGTTCAGATGAAATAATACTCTAGAAAAGACATGTATAGTCTTGTAGGATTCATCCAATGCCTGGGTGCTAGGTACTATATATAGAGCATAAATTAAATGTCAATTTGCATTAGATTATAATCTAAATAATAGTTTTGTTGTTTTGTCCGCCTCCAAACTATTGGATTTATCTTCATTTGGGTGTGGCTTAAGGTCATGCAATTTATTTATTTTATTCTGGAATTGATACATCCGAGTGAGTGCAGTCTCATTCAAGATAAACACTGATTTATCTTGAATGAGATGACATTGATTCTCGTGCTGGTGTTACTGCTCAAAAGTTTGTAACAACTGACTTGCTTTTAGAGATTTATAACAATCTTTTAACCATTCCCACTGGTGACTGATCTTAATTCCTCTAGACTGTTTGATTTTGAGAACTAGCAAAAAGTTGTTAGTTTTTTTTTTTTCGGTACGCGGGCCTCTCACTGTTGTGGCCTCTCCCGTTGCGGGGCACAGGCTCCGGACGCGCAGGCTCAGCGGCCATGGCTCACGGGCCCAGCCGCTCCGTGGCATGTGGGATCCTCCCGTACCAGGGCACGAACCCGTGTCCCCTGCATCGGCAGGCGGACTCTCAACCACTGCGCCACCAGGGAAGCCCCAAAAAGTTGTTTTGAATCAATTCAGGAGAATGATGTGAACATTCGAACTAGGAAATACATGAAGAAGTTAATGAGGCTCTGAGTTTCTTGCTTGACCTGAACACCTTGGTATTTCTTAGGAAGAATGTAAAAATTGCTTGTGGAAAAGAACATTGTTAGAATTAGGGTATAGGATGTCTAAAACTTCTTCTGTGACATTTTCTTTGGAATTGCAAAGTAGAATATTTTAACTAGGATAGTATTTTTTTTCCAAGGGCAGGGTATTATTATAGTTGTAATTTGAACTAAATACATCCTAGTAGGACAGTATTGTGAAAGCAAAAACACAATAACCATAAATCACTATAAATAGCAGTGGAATACAGTGACTATAAAATGTACACGCTGACTCCAGCAAAGACCCTCTATGTACTGTGATGTATACATTCAACCTACCAAAAGTGCAATTCTACCTCATCAATTTTGTCATGCAACTAATATGTACCATTAAATGAATGCTATTCAGAAAAAATTTTTGGAATGATTTATCTGAATTGGGAATTTTAATAAACATGTCTGGGAGGTTTAAACAGAAACCATCTTCTCAAAATAGCTTTCCCAGCAGCAAACTGAACATTCAAAACTACCGCATTGACTTTAGAACCATGTTACTTAAAATCGCTTATAACTCCTCCCCATTTATGCCAGAAAATAATGGTCCCTTCTTAATAAACTGTCTCGTGGATAAAGGTGGCTGAAAATAAAAATATAGGTTTATTTTACAATTTAGAATGAAGCTCCACGTGATGAGATCTACCTGAATAACTTGTGAGGATTTCACTCATTTGCCGCATCTGTATGTTCTGGTATATTTGTTAAATCAGGATCATTATCACATAGTCACACCTCATAAATATTTGAACTTGCAGTCAAGAAAATGCATATTCTCTCACAATTACTTAGAAGTTAAGAATACTTTTCTCTCTCCACCTACATACAACTCTATAATGATGTCCACATTTGCTTTCTCAAAGTTTCTGCTGTGACCACTGGCAGAAACAGCATAGCAGACCAGATGGTCTGTTGATTTGAGTCGAGAAATTCTTTGGCCCTTATTTAATTCAGTAGTTCTACTCAATCTGCTCAGGAGAGTTTACTGAGAGAACATAAGGATGCTGCTGTTAAGATGAGGTACATTGGCAACGTTTCTGCATTTCTTTCCTACCCTTGGCTGGGCATTGTTGTTAGTTCTCTTTTCTTTGTAAAACCGTTAAATGAATCATTTAAATAATAAAATCGTTTCTCCATGTGGCATAATATTTTAAAAGATGGCTCTATGATTAAATGCTGTTACCTACAGAAAGTTTGTGAAGATCGGAAACAGATTTATCTGTTAACAACTGATGAGAAGTTGACCATTTCATTTGGCTTCCGAAATATTTTGGTGACCCCTGTGGTTCTAATGCGGAAGGGTTGGAATGAGTAGGAACAAAGTCCTAAACAAATGCACGGACTGTCTTTGGAACTGGATGTTTATATCAGAAGTGGCCGTGACAAACACCATCTCTGAAGAGCTCCTTCGTGAGCTCACCTCCTTCTAGTGTTGTCTGCAGCAATTCCATGGTACCGCCATTTTGTATGAGAAAACTTTTATGTCAGGTACAGTTTTCTTCACAGTCGGTCCTGATATCTAGAATGAAACTTTGGAAGATAATCCTAAATAGAGTTTCTCTTCGGTAAGTTTAGCAGACTCTGAATTGGAGAAAATAAAAATGAGTAAAGATATTTGCCTTGAATTATTTGTTGGAATTTCAACTTGCTGACTCCCTGGGTATCCCTCCTTCCTTTTCTTTATTGTCATTAGTTATTTGTTATTTGTCTGTCTGTGGTATGAGAGTTGGTACATATAAACAATATTACATTATTTTGTCAATCCTAGTATTAAAAAATACCTCATTTATAGAAATATTGGAGTTAAGCCTGTCTGGGGAATACGGTGTTCCAATAAACTGAAATTTTTTATTAACTGTAAGAAAACTCTTTCATGTAGAAAAACTGTCTTGGACAGAGTAGTTCACCTGAAATAATGAATGCCTGGCACCATACCTGAAACAGAAAGGGTATTCATCTATAATTAATAGTGAAAGGGGCCCTATTTTTAAGTATGTCTTCATTTGACCCTCACTCTTGTTTAACAATTTGGCTAGGTATAGAATTCTAAGTTCAAAATAATTTTACTCTCAGAACTTTGAATATATTAATCTATTGTGGTAGACTAGTGGTATATTCAAAGCATGGACTATTTCTCTTATTGTTGGGGTTATGATATTTCACTAAAATACGTTTAAAAATTGTCTTAAAAACCCCACTATTCCTGCTCTGTACTTGGTAGGTTCATTTAATCTCAAGTTCACAGTCTTTTCTTCAGCTAAGAGAACATTACGTGTTTCATTATTTTCTCTCTTCTGTTTTTCCCTTCTGGGCCCAAATTTTGCCAAGCATTATGTCAACCTTGTGGTTTTGAGCTAGTTAACCTCTAACATCTTTGATCATCAATTGCATTATTATAAAGTGGAAATTATAATCCCCTGGAGGCTAGTACCCAAAATGGTAATTATTTTTTCTACTGCAGATGCCTTGTTCCTCTGAGCTTATCGTTTTGATCAAGGCACTTCAATCTAAATATAGACTTCTGGCTTTTAAAGTGATGTCTGGGCTGCTTTTAGCATGAAGGTTATTGGACATGACTCTGGTCTTCCTCAAGGTAGCACTGGCTCATTTCTGAAGGCTTCTTTGGATACCGTAGCTGTGTTATATGGCAAATATAGAGAAAAGAGTCAAAGTATATGTTGAAATGGGAGATGGAATGTTAAATAACAAGGCGACCCCGTTTGTTATAAGTAGAAGTCTATACAAGAAAGCTGTGGGATCTATGGTATTTCCATATGGATTCAGCTGATGAATGCCTGCCAGATTAATCTTCCCAGAAGAAGAGCTCTGGTCATGTCACTGCTCCTTAAAAATCTTCATTGGATCTCCATTGCCTACAAAGTTAACATCAAGTTCTTAAACTTAATTTTCAAGTTGTCCAAAACACTGGCTCCAGTGAAACTTTCCAATCTTATATCCTACTATTCTCTACATACTCATTCTAATTAAAATACATTATTCTGTTTCCCAAATCTATCCCATGCTGTTCCCTTTGCCTAGAATTCTCCCTGCCTCCTATTTATTCTAGTGAAATCCTTCTCTTTTACGGTCCAACTCCAGAGCTTCTTCCTTTACAAAGCCTCTGGCAATCTCTGCAACTCTTTCTCTATATGGCCCGAAGCACAGAATTTGTACATCTCTTGTAGCACCTAACATACTGCACTGAAGTGACTTTAGGTAGAAACTACGTCATATTCATCTGTGATTTACTAAGGTCTAACGATGCCCTTTTGTAACCTGTGCTTGGTAAATATGGTTGAAAGATTAAATGAATGGATGCATTATAGTAATGCTGCACTGTAATGTTTTACATGGAGGAAAATAGATTTGGAGATTGTTGTGTTTTGTTTTGTTTTTTGATGGAGCTGACTGGTGACCAAAATTGTGCCTTGTTGACTATTTTGATTAGAGATTAAAAAAAATCATTTATATGATCACTTCTTGATTTTTATAAATAGCTATAAGCACTTGCTAATGAGACAGGAATACGGTCAGATATTTGGGAAATATTTACTCAGCTTTTAATCCTTCTCCTTTTAAGAGTCTTTACGAAGAAAAATGAAAATCAGATATAATACTGCTTGTGACTGAAAATATTGTGCATTTTAATGAAATTTCTTATACCATCTAACTTGTTTTGCCTGTGGACATAGTTTGGAAATAAACTGACTTGTTGCTTGGGGTTGATCATAATAAATCTGCTGAGAGTTGAGTTCTATTTCAAAATTCATCCTCTCTTCTAACTTCTTTTCCACTGATGAAATTGAAGATATGAAATATCTTATTCTTTAAGTTGCAGCATTCCCTGTAACTAAGTATATAACTTTTATAAATGCATCAGCAGTTTCTTGATGGCCGTGAAGAAGCGGGGTAGAGCAAGACATTACATGGTAATTTGTTATGTGTGACTTATAATATTTGGGGAAAGAGCAGCTATAATTTTGTGTCTTCAGTCAGCAGGGTGGCCTTGATTTGTGGCAAGTCAACATATTCCTCTGAATTTTTGCGATGATGACAGTACTTAAGAGGAAAACACTTAAGTCTTCTGGAAAGAACTTTTAAACTGTAGGGACTTACATCTAATCATCCATCTGATAACATACAAATAGTTTTGTTTCTTTCAGGAAATGAGTGTGTTTTCAAGTTTATGTTAGTTTTTTCCCCCTTGTAAATGGAAAAAATACTTAAAGACCATTTTGTACAACTATCTCACTTTGCAGAGAAGGATAGATGTTCTGAGAGTTGGTAGAGGACCTGGGACCAAAACTCAAGTCTTCCAACTTAATGCTAACAGTATTAACAACAACACATAATAGCAGCTAATATGTATAATATTTTCATATACTCTTATTATAAGGAAACTGAGGCACTGAGAAATATCTTGCTCAAGCTCACACTATCAGGGCTTCCCTGGTGGCGCAGTGGTTGAGAATCTGCCTGCCAATGCAGGGGACACGGGTTCGAGCCGTGGTCCAGGAAGATCCCACGTGCCGCGGAGCAACTAAGCCCGAGCGCCACAACTACTGAGCCTGCACTTTAGAGCCGCGAGCCACAACTACTGAAGTCCGTGTGCCACAACTACTGAAGCCCACGCACCTAGAGACTGTGCTCCACGACAAGAGAAGCCATCGCAATGAGAAGCCCCTGCACCACAACAAAGAGTAACCCTGTTCACTGCAACTAGAGAAAGCCTGCGCACAGCAACTAAGACCCAACACAGCCAAAAATAAATAAATTTACTAAAAAAAAAAATTATAACCTGTGACTTCAAGGAAAAAAAAAGGTCACACTATCAAGTGGTAGAGTTGGGGTTCAAAAATACGTTGTCTTCCTTTGAGTCTCTCAGTATAACCCAGAGATGTGGTAATATGTGGTTTCACTTTTTAAAGGAAGCTTTTGAGTGCATTTAAGTGCCCTAAGAAAACTAGGATTAACTTTAAACCTAATATCACAACATTAGTATTAGTAATAGTTTTGTAAATGTCATTTCATCTCATTGCAGAGCATACCTAAGTTACAGTTCATAGATAGAAAAAAATTCTTTTATTGGGCTGAATAAAAATTTCTTATTTAAAATAAAAATATGATGGAAATTGAAATTGGGTTAAACCTTTCATAGTTTATAAATTGAATTCAATGTAATTCATTTCAAACTCTGGGTCCTAATATAGAATTGATTATAATGCATAAGTGCATATGAGGTCACATAATCATGTATATTCACAGGGAGGCAAAACAAGTATGATTTTCAGCACCAGTAAAGAAGGAAACTCCCTCAAATAAGAAAAGCTCCACTTTATTGAATTTATCTAGAATGTTTACAGTCAGAAAATCTATTAAGAAAATATGTCAATTTTATTGTTTTTTACATTTACATTTTACTATTTGTCCCACCTATTTTATGTCCTTATTTTTTGTTTCCTGCCTTCTTTTGGACTAATGAAGTATTTTTAAATTATTTAACTATTTCACTCTATTAGCTTGTAGGTTTACACTATTTTACTATTCCTTTTGTGATTATCCTAGACTTTGTAACATGCATCCTTGACTCCTTGAAGTGGTACTGTTATCACTACTCAGACCAGTCGACTCTATTATTGCCCTTCCATCCTTTGTGTTAATGTTGTAATATATTTTAATTCTACACATATTTTAAACTTCATAAGGCATTAATATGTTTATTCAAAATTCATTTGGAATTACCAGTATATTTGCCTTTTTCATTGCTCTTCCTTGCATTCTGCATTTAAAAAAAATCTGGAATCAATTTTCTTTTGCCTGAAGAATTCCCTCTTATACTTATTTTAAAGCTGTTCTGCTAGTGACAGATTATCTCTGGTTTTCTTTCTGTGTCTGTTTTGAAGGGTATTTTCACTGGGTGTAACATGCTAGGTTGGCTTTATTTTCTATTAACATTTTACAGTTGTCTTTTCATTGTATTCTGACTTCTATCATTTCTGTTAAGACATTATCTGTCAATCTTATTACTGATTTTTCAAAGATAGTTTGCTCTCTCAGGCTGCTTCTAAGATTTTCCTTTGTCTTTAGGTGAGCCTAGTTATTATTATTATTTTAAAATATTTATCTGCTTGGCATGCGTAGTGCTTCTTAATTCTTTGGCTTAATGGCGTTCCTCAGTTTTGGAGTATCTTGACTATATGAAGAAAGTTATTTAAATATTGTTTTTTCCCAGTTCTTTCTCTGCTGACCTCGTGATCTTTTTTCTTTGCCTCATATATACCTTTTGCTCTTTTTTCCTTTCTCGTTGCTCTTCTTATATCAATCTGAATGTTTTTACTGTGATATTCCTGTTCACTAATCTTCTCTTTGGCTATATCCAACCTGCTATTAAAGCCATATTTTGAGTTTTTTGTTTTATTGTACTTTTCACTTCTAGAATATCTATTTTATTTATTTTTATAGATCTGAGTTCTTTTGTGAATTCTCCATTTTGTCATTTATTTTCTTGAACACATTAGTTACAATTATTTTGAAGTCCATATCTGATCCAATATCTAGATCTTTTTGTATGGTCTTTCCTCCTCTCTCCCCCTGCCCTGTTTTTTTTTTTGTATGCCAGTTGATTTTTTAAATCAAATGTTGGACATTGCGTATAAAAATTGAAGAAGTTTTAAAGAAGTCATCTTCTTCCTGAGGCTCTTCACTCTAGTCTCTGATTGGATGGATGACCTCAATTCGTTCATGAGAGTATCTGAGATGACCAAAGACAACTGCCACAGGAGGAATAATGGGTGGTATAGTTTAATGGTAGAAGATTTAAAGCTAGGCAAATTTAGAAAAGAGGAAGGAAGATATGTCTAAAAATAGCAATGAGGATCAAGAAGAACCTCTGCCCACCTCTGGGCCATGAGAAATGTGGAACAGTGATCTTCAGTGATAGTGAGAGTTCAGTTAGAATGAAGGCAAAATTGAGAGAAGAGATTAAATTTTGAGGGATTTTGTTCAGGATTAATTGTGAGATCCAGAGGCATAGTAAAAGTATTTCAGCAGTTGGGAAAGTGTGGGGTGACAAGGAGGTGATGTACTGATCCAGAGAATATGGGGCCTGAGGATGGATGACCTGGAAATTCTGGGCTTGGAGTAGCTGACGTAAACAGGGAAAAGTGCATAAAGAGATTATTTTGAGGGACTCTTCAGACAGATACTCATGGTGAAACTGTAAGGAGGGAGAATCTTTCTACCAGGACACAGAGTTCTGTATTCTATTAGCTATTCTGATAACAGTGTGGAAGAGGAGGTGTGTGGAGATCTGAAGCTTCCGCTTAATTCCTAGAATGAACTATAAGAGAAGAAAATAAGTGGATTGATTTTGGAGATATTTGCAAAGTAAAATTAGCAAGACTTGGTGATAGAATGGATATGAGGTGTGAACAATGAGGCATGTCCAAAATTACGCCCAAATTTCTGGCTGTTGCAGCTGAATAGATGGATGGTAGTGCCATTCACTGAGTTAGAAACACTAGAAGAAGACCAGATTTGGGTGTCAGATGGTGACATTGTGAGTTTGATTTGGACTTTTTGAGTTTAAGGTGCATTTGAGTCATCCAAATGGGGATATCAAATAGCCAATTAAATACATGAGTCTGTTGCTTCACAGAGATATCTGAGCAGGAGATGTGAGTTTGTGGGCATCTGCTTATATGGTGGTAACTGAAGTTTTTGGACAGAGTGAGCTGGCCAAATGAGAGTCAACAGAGAGAAGCTAGCCAAGAATGTTCACATATGCTGAAGGGCAAATAGAAAGGAGGATGAAAATGTTCATTTTACTTAGCTTCAAGGAGATCATTGGTAAGAGGGTTGGATTAAGTCCTTCAGAGTAGAAGCCTTAGATTATAGTTGGAGAAGTTTGTTGGTAAAAGAAAAAATGCTATTTTAGCTGGAGAGAAATTTTAGTATCTTTTATTTTTAAATCTAGGGGCTTCAGTATGTTTAAAAGCCAGTGAGAGAAATCTGGTTGAAAAAAGATTAAATATACAGAAGAAAGAAAAGAGCATAACATAAGGCTCCTAGGAAACTGGAGAGAAAGGGGGATGTATTAGTTTCCTATTGTTGCTGTAACAAACTACAGCAAAAATTGGTAGCTCAAAACAAGTCACATTTATTATCTTAACAATTTCGGAAATCTGAAACCAGCTCATTGGGCTAAAATCAAGGTGTCAGCCTTTTTCCTTCTGGAGACTCCATCTACTTGCCTTTTCTAGCATCTGGCTCTTGGTCCCACATCACTGACCCCTGCTTCTGTTTTTACATCTCTATTTCTGTTTCCGTTGGCACATCACTTTTTCTGACGCTGACCCTCCCTGCCTTCGCCTTGTAAGGACCCTTGTGAATATCTTGAGACCACCTGTATAATTCAGGATAATCTTGGGTTATCAAGTCTTTAACTTTAACTTAATCACATCTGCAAAGCCCTTTTTATCATGTAAGCTAATATATACAGAGCCACAGATTCCGGGGATTAGGATGTGGACTTTTTTTTTTTTGATGGAAGGGAGCATTATTCAGCCTGCCAAGGATAGAAAGGAGCATTTTCTAATTTAATTGGAAACAAGGAAGGTAGAACATGTGCAAGACATGGGTATGTCTGTAAAAATATATTTTGGGGCTCATATTACATATTTTCTCTTTAAAATGGAGTTGTTGCACTTGCTTGAGGGGAGAGGCAGACAGGAAATTCAGGGAAGAAAGTTCTAACCTAACAACTAGAGCACTCCTTCATTTAGCCAATAGTTAACAAGAACCTGCTGGGAACCTGATGGGTACAGGGGTACAAAGTTATAAACACACAGCAGTTATTATCTTTCTATACACAGTTAGAGGTTTTCAAGGTGTGCTAAATGACCATTTGACCAGAGGCGTTTAAAAAAGATTCCTGGGTACTAAGTTACAGATGACCTCACAGATAATTCTAATATTTACTGATTGTTGTAAGTAATGTGTACTTCCTAAATACAATATATTTTAAATAAATGGGTAACATATCATAGAATGCATTAAATGCTAATACCAGAGATAATTGCTCAGAAGTAAGGAGTGTAGTAAGTATTCTTAAGGAGTCCTTGTCAATATTTGATCAGTCAGAGCTCATGACACTCTACTTTTACTAAGTACTTGAACTTTAACTTGAATAATCTTATAGCTCTTTACATTTTAAGTTTTACATGAATAGTACATGAACTATAAATGTTATAAAAAAATAAATACATTAAAAATAACCACTTCGTGATCACAGGTCTCCTCAATCTCACTTTCTTCCCTAAAGATCAAGATTGTTAAAAATTTGGCATGGATTCTTTTAGGTTTTTTTTTCTTATGGGTTTACTGACACATGTGTATATATGAAAGTATAGGTATTTTCTTTGTTTTTTACACAAATGGGGTCATACTAAATTATTGCTCTATAGTTAAAAAAATTCAACATTATGTTTTTGCAATCTTTTTTGTTAATCTGTATGTTAGTTCTGTCAGTTGCTACCTAGTAGTCCATAGACTGAATGCAATATATTTTATTAATATGTAACCATTTTCAATACATCAGTTGTTTCCAAATTTTTCTCTTGTAAGCAGTGATACAGTGAACATTCTTCCAGATGCCTTTCTAATGTTTATGCTAGTTAGTCTAGAGAATCAGGAAAGGAGTAGTTATATCAAAAGGCGTGGCTTCTCAGGGTTTTTATAGATGCTGCCAGATTTCATTCCTTAAAGTCTATTCCCATTTATTCTACTTTCTTTTATGTCTGACAGTACCACTTTCTTCCTAACACTTGTGCCAGCATTTGACATTATCAATATTTAAAATTTTTTTCCAGTAGTGAAAGTGCTTTATTTTAATGTATGTTTCTTTTGTTACTAGTGAGACTGAATTTTTTTTTCAAGTTTTTATATTCAGTGGTGTAATATGTTTGTTCATGTGTATGTGAATTGTGTGTTCATATCTGCCTTTTGGTTCATTTTTATTTTGGGAGGTATTTATTTTTTCTGTTAATTTTTAGGAACTCTTTATATATTCTAAGTATTAGTCCTCTCTTAAATATGTCGTACACATATTCTCTCAACCTGTGCCTGGTGTTCGAATTTTATATATGGAATCTATCATACTATAAACATTAAAATATTTATAAGTTTAATTTGTTGAATTTTTTTATGGCTTCTAGGTCTAGATTATTAAAATTCTTTGGTTATTTTTTTCTAACGTATGTAAGTTAGTTAAATTAGTTAAATTTTGGGAATTTCTTTTTAGTTTTCTAATTTTGGAGTCCATTTTAGTATCAGGTTAAAGAATACCCTTTGTTTACTCAAATGGGTAGAGTCAGTCTTTTTTGAGTATCTCATCCTTTCTCCCTTGATTTTCAGTACCAACTGTTGCATATACACATGGATCTGTAGGTAACTTTTTAAAAATTGCATGACTGCCTTTTTATATTATGTTAGGTATGTCAGGTATAGAAAGACACTCCTCATTGATCTTGTTCTTCTAACTTTCTTGGCTATAATTACACATTTTCTTTACTCTGAAACAGTTTGAAAAGCAAAGACATCATCTGTTCCTTAAAGATTATGTAGAATTTCTCTGTAAAACAAACTATCTGTACTGGCCCACGTTTTTGGGGAATAGCTCTTTGACAACTTGCTCTCTTTCTTCTATCGTAATTAATGTCTTTGAATTTTCTGTTTGCTGGATTCAATATGTATAAATTATATTGTCCTAGAGAATTATCAATTTCTTCCAGATTTTATTTACATAAAATTGTGGGAAGTATTTTCTTAATATTCTTTTAATTGCTTCTTCATTTCTCTAGTATTCTTATTTTATATATTGTTACTTTCCGTTTTTTCCCCCTTGATTTGTTTCACTAACTATTTATCTATTTTATTTTTTTCCCCCAAAGATCAGGTCTTGGATTTATTTATTAGTTCTACATTTTGATTTTTTTTCCAAGTTTTAATTTCTACTTTTATTTTTACTAAATTTCTTCTTTCTGCTTTCCTCAGATTTAACTTAATGATATTTTCTAAATTTTGGATACTAATGAATTTATTTTCATTCTTGTTTATTAATAGATATGTGTTTAAGGCTATGAATTATAGTGTGAGAACTGTTAGCAGTAAAAGATGTGATGTGTAGTGTTTTCATTAAATTCATTATTCTTATTAGTAGTAGTATTATTATATAGACATTCTGCAGTTTCAACTTTTATTTTTTTCTTTGGAGAGTTATGTAAAGAGTCTTAAAATTTTTCCTAACTCCAGATTTTATTAGTAATTTTTCATTTTATTGTATTGTGATCAGAAACTGTTGTCTGCATTCTTTCCACTATTAGAATTTATTGGGGTTTTATCTGTGACCTAAAATGTGACCAAGTTTTTTTTTTTAACCTTTTAATTTTTTTAAATAAACTTATTTATTTTATTTATTTATTTTTGGCTGCATTGGGTCTTCGTTGCTGCGCACGGACTTTCTCTAGTTGCAGCGAGCAGGGGCTACTCTTTATTGCGGTGTGCGGGCTTCTCATTGCAGTGACTTCCCTTGTGCGGAGCACGGGCTCTAGGCACGCAGGCTTCAGTAGTTTGTAACACGCGGGCTCAGTAGCTGTGGCTCGTGGGCTCTAGAGCGCAGGCTCAGTAGTTGTGGCGCACGGGCATAGTTGCTCTGCGGCATGTGGGATCTTCTCAGACCAGGGCTTGAACCCGTGTCCCCTTAATTGGCAGGCGGATTCTTAACCACTGTGCCACCAGGGAAGCCCTAAGCATTTTCTTAAAGAGAAGTTACATTCTCTGACTTAACATTAGAATTCAAAATGTAACAGTTAAATCTATTTTGTTGTTTATATTAGCCTATTTATATTTTTCATATTTTATCTACTTTTTAATACACTTGTTCATCATGGTTTGAGAGGTTTGGATATTAATAGTGTGTCTCTATCTGATTTTCCTTATATCTCCTATACCTATGTGTATTGTCTGACACCTAGACATTCATAACCAATATATTTTTTATTGTGAATCACATCTTTTAGCATTAAAGTTTTCTTCATTGCTTGTTTAGTGCTTTTCTGTCCTGAGTTCAGTCTTGCATGATATTGACCACTGTATTCTTTCCTTCCCTCCCTCCCTCTGTTCTTTCTCCATCCCTCCTTCCCTCCTTTCTTTTTTTTCTTTCTCTCCCAGCGCTCCCCACCCCTTACCCCCACCACATTCTTTGTTTTCAAACTTTCTCAGTCACTGGGTTATAGGAGTCTCTTTCCCACCGAACAGAGTGGAATCTGCTTTATGATTCAAACGGAAAGTTTGTTTTCTTTCAGTAGGTAAGTTTGGCTTTCTAACATTTATTGAGATAACATAAAAGTTTGGTGTTAATACCGTTATACTATTTTATATTACGTTTTAAAATTTATAGGTTTTGAAGAAAATTTACAAGGTGTTCTGCCTTCTTAGCATTGTGTTCTTTTAATTAGAAAGGTTTATATTTCTGTTATCATTATGACTATAACTACATGGAAACCCTTAAACCTCTTATTTCTTTAAACATTATCTATTAATCCCCTCTAAGGAGCAATAATAAAATTAATATTTTTCTTCTTCCTCCTCCATTTTCTACCAGCTGATTTTAGCATTATAAAATAATTTAGTTAAATTCTCCTGTGATTTATCAGTTTTAAAATAATATCTTTTGATCTCAGTAACATTCCATGTTTTTCCTCCTTCAGCTTTTATCTTTCCATGTTTCTTTTATCATTTCTGCATTTTAAGGCTTATATTACTTATATTTTATTATAGCAACATAATTACATAGGGATTTAGTCCCATAATTAGTTTTGGTATTTATTATAGTCCTTTTACTTTGAATTTTCCAGCTGGCTCTCGGATGATTGCAATTTATCTCCTAGTAAATTCCTCAAGAAGGTTCCATGGGAACAAGATTTTATGTGCTTTCATGTGTTCAAAACTTTTGAATATTGTCTGTTAACCTTTATAGTCAATGAGTTTTGCTAGATTTAAAAATCTCATTTCTATTTTCTTTCCCTAAGGATTTCATGAGCATTACTCCATCCAGTGGAGTAACTAAAAGACAGTGGGGTCCACTGAAACTTGTTGAATGTTATTGTGGAGAAATACTGCAACAGATTGATTTCCCCCTTATGAGCTACTGGGGCTTTTTTGCCTTGATGTCCAAAGCATTCTGTAAATTTCAAGTCCAGTAAAGTAGGGCATTTTACCGTTGACTATTAAAATGAGTTTCTCTGGGGACGTGTGCCCTTCAATATGTATTTTATTTTACTTTTTAAGCATTAAAATAGTGTTTCAGATTTATTAGTAGTAAATTTGGAATAGGGAAATCAATATAGACCATAAGGAAAACTTGAACTTTCTATTCGTTTCCTAGCTACCCACTCACTTTTCATACAAAACAGACCTTGACTCCCACATCTGAGTGAAATGGGTCTGCAGAATCTTTTGGGGAATGATAGGGTACCAGTGGCTAGCCTCAAACCTTGTCAGGTCTGAAAATAAGATTACAAGAAGGAAATAACATTTCAGTCTTGTCTTGAGAGACGTAACCTAGGTTCAGTTACGACTTCGTTTGCCATGTGAGGGTGAAGAGCTCAATGTCCATTTATTGGTCAGTGTGGCAGACAAGATATGCAAGATGGAGCCAATTGTTTGAGCTAAATTAATACAGTTTTTTTTTTAACTCATGGTTACCTATTTTGTAACTTACTCATTCTTCTGTAGGGGAAAGAAAGACTGTGGAAGAGAATGAAGAGATTAACTGAGTATAGTAAAATATGCATCCCTCAATAGAAATATAAGGAATGGAGTGATAATTGTCACCCTTTTCCTAAAATCTTGTTTGAAATTTCCCTACTGTTACACTGTTATTCTGGCTATAAATTCTTGTGCTCTTATCAGTCTAATCCCAATGATTTCTAGCTTCTAGAAATTCTTTGAATTTATGGTATACCGAAGGTACCTTTCTTATATCCCAGCATGGCAAAAAAAAAGAAATGATTTCTTCTTTCTTAGCAAGGAAATTATCTTATTTTCTTTCTCTTCCTCCGTCTTCTCCTTCTTGTCATTTTAAGGTTTTGGGGTCATGAAGAAAGTTAGGTGCTTGTTTTCTGTCTGCTTTCTTGATCTAACTATTTTTCTTAAGAGAACTTTAAAGTATATGAAATTTGAAGAGTGTAGATAAGACATTTATCTTTTTATAGCCTATACTTTTGTTAATTATAATTATAATTTATGTTGGAAGCTCAAATACAGGGAAAAATTATAATTTTATTTATATTTGTTAATGTATTTGGCCACTTGAACCTGTGTTTCTACTTCCTTGTCATCTTTGAAATCTTGACTTCCTTCTAATCTGGTCATTTCCATTTCTCTCTAAGACTCATTTAGGACTCATTTCTCTGTTTCTGTTTTCCTTCCTTCTAGTCACTATTCCATAGTTTGTCTTTCACACTGAGGTAAAATTCACATCTTATCAAATATCACTATCCTTGAGGATGAGAGTCAAATTTCTGAGCATGACATAGAGTGACCATTCTTGTCTGGAAGCTCCTTCCATGTTTTCCATCTTTGTATATATTTCCATTACTTGGAATTACCTTCATTCTTGGATCTTTTGTACACTTAGGGAACTTGCCTGCTATCTCATGGTGAAATTAAGCTCTTTCTTTTTTATGGTTCCAGAACTTTATTTATACTCAGTTAAAGAACTTAACATATAGTTGTAGTTATTTTTAAGTGTCCTTCTGCCCTCCTGTAGACAGTACAATACATTATGCCTCCTTGATAAGCAGCCATAATGCTCCTAGAAAACTATGTCAGGTGAAGAATACACAGGCACTTTTAAAATACTTGACTGAACTGTAGATTGATTATATTTATCATGACTAAAGCTTATAAGTCATTCATTAATTTCTTTAAAAGAAGAAACTTTCTATCAGAGTTTAAATCAGTAAGAAATCCTAGGGGACTTCCCTGGTGATGCAGTGGTTAAGACTCCACGCTCCCAATGCAGAGGGCCCGGGTTCAATCCCTGGTCAGGGAACTAGATCCCACATGCATGCCCCAACTAAAAGTTTGCATGCCGCAACTAAGGAGCCCTCGAGCCACAGCTAAGGAGCTCACCTGCTGCAACTAAGACGTGGCGTAACCAAATAAATAAATAAATATGAAAAAAAAGAAATCTTAGACATTTTTGATGGAAGGAAGGAACTGTCAGAGTAGAGGGGGAGAAATAGGATAGAGGAAGATCAGATCAGGCCCATCAAGTTTAAATAATGATGCCCTGTCATATACCCAGAGAAGCAAAAGGTCTTTGAGTAATATGGGCTGATAGAACTAGAGGTACTGAGTTTGTGTCTAAATATCTAGACTGTTTATTGCTATTGAATGCTATAACCAAATATTTTACGATTTTTCTAAAACAGGTGTTCTTAGGACAACAGTTAAATTTAGTGTCGACACTACTGACCACTAACGGAACTATGTCAGATAGCAAAAGAATATCCAAATGATTCTGTGAAGAAGACTGTGTGCTTTTGTTCAGAATAAATCATAAAGCTAGCAACTGTTAAGACGAGAAAGGGGGCTTGTCCCCCATGTAACCGGAGTGACTAGTCTTTCCACATTGACTGTGAGTGAACATGATCCCTACTGTGTACAGAGAGCATCCTGCTATGTATTCTGGGAGCAGCACAGGAGATGAAATCCTGGGTCCCACACTTAAGGATTATAGTCTCCTTAGGCAAACAACTGCGGCCTATGAAAGGATTTATTAGTTATCAAAGCATTGTATTAGTGTGTGCAGAGAAAGGTATGAGAAATGGAAAAGTTTAAGTCCTAAAAAAAAAGTACAAAACAAGGAATGATATAATTTAGATGGAGGAATGACTTCTTGGAGGAGTCAATTTTGATCTGTATCTTTGGGGGAGTTAATGAATATGGAGGGACAATGAGCTACCCCAAATTGGTAGCACAATAGCACAATATACAGGAGGAAAATGAAGGGGCAAACTAAGTTGTGTTTTGTGTAAAGCAGGAGACTGGTCGATTGGTTGGCTGAAGAAGTATTTGTAGGAATTAGTAATCAAGAAGCATTCATGTGCCTTATAGCATTTTTTCCCCATGTATAAAGCCACTTGGGGTGACAGAGTGATGGTTAAAGGGAAATTACACATGTCCCTACTTTCAGGGAGCCTACATTCTAAATGATATAAGGTGCTCACACATAGAAAACAGTAGCTGAAGCTTGACTAAACTGGTATATGATGAAGGGTAAAGAGATAGTCTGGAAAAAATAGATATGGTTTGAATCTGTAAAATGGGAACAAACGATGCCTGCTTTACAGGTTTGTTAGAATAAAATGAAATACCATATGTAAAGTGCCTAACACTTGACAGGCACTCTGTGTTTGTTGTCGCTCCCTCCTTTTCTACCTCTCAATTCTAAAGTAATATGTGCAAAAAAAAAAATGAAAGAAAGAAAGAAAGAAAAAAAAGGAGAGATGCTTGAAGGATGAGAGATCAGTGAATTCAGAAGAGGTGGGACTGGTCTTGGGCCTTAAAAGATTTGTGGGTTTTAGAGAGTGAACATTATGAAAAAAGAGGTGGAACTCGAATGTGCTTCAGGGAGCTCCAAGGAGCTTTTGCTGATGTTGAGTGGGAGAAGAGGTCTGAAACCTAGACGTTGGCTGGTGCTTATGTTGCATTCTTCTGCCCAGATTCCACCTTGTACACTGCTTTGACCAAGTGTTGACATGTTGCCATGTGTCAGCTCCTCTGATATGCAGGAGTTATCAGCTTTGAATTCCCCATAGCAGATAGTATAGTACTTTACACATACTAAGGCCCTCAATGCATATTTTTTAGGTGAGTTAGTAAAACAAATGCTTAGGTACATCAGAAACAAGGGTGGTATGAAGATGACATTTTATGCTAATACTACATCAAATTATATAGTACAATGTGGGAATGTTGTAGAGTAAAATAGTAGAGTATCTTGGAGAGGGCCAGATGTGGTTTTCACCTTGGCTGATTGACTTATGTACTTCGTGGACTTGGATAAGTTTTTGCAATATATACTTGTATCTGAGACCATTTTTAGCCCTCTGCTCCTCTGGCCTCAGTTTCCTCATCTATTGAATAGCTAGTACCTGCTTCATAGAGTTGTCATGAGGATTCAATGAAAACTAGCTCAATGCCTGGCTCATACTGGGTGCTCACTTAAATATTATTAATTATCATCATAATACTTATTTTATATTATTTTTTGTGTTATTCTTAATTCACATTGAAACTTTGATATGCATATTTTGAGTGACAAAATTCACTCTTGTTCTATCAAAGTGTTGAGCAAGGAACTCAATACTGTTCTTTGCCCAACACAGTGCTATTCTATAGTATTTCATTGTTGACCTTGCTATATTGTTTGCAACCCTGTTATATCAAAATTTAATTTGTAAATAATGATCTGTGACACAGTCTAAGGAGAATGCATCTTAGGCCCAGTCCTCTGCAGGAGCAGTTCACGGAGTATTTTTCATCACCTGCCTTGGGCTCTTCCAGACCATACACAAAACTGATATCCTTGATCCTCATAGCAATCCCCCAATTGTTGGCCATAGCTTTTTATCCCCATTTAGCAGCAGCTGAAGAAATTAAGGCTCAGGTGACAAGGTTAGTGAGTGGTGCAAGCCATTTATAATAATGGTAAAAAAAAAAAAAAGCATGGGCTAAAGTTAAATTTTGAATCAGTGTCTACAATAACTAGGAAGTGAGATAAAGCACAGTCACTAGGAACACGTGGAAAAGATCGCTGAAAAATGAGACTCTGCCTGTTATTACGTGTGAGTGTTGTCTCATTAGTCTTTCAGCCTGCTGACTGAAAAGTGTATGTGAGTTTTTTTCAAAGACCTTTTTGGCAACATAGAGTCACAGAATGCCACATTTCGCTCTTCATGGTTTTCACTGAAAATTTATAAACTTCAACTTTAACGAGTTCCAAAGAGATGACCTATCATACTTCAGCAGTTCATTGTCTGTAGAATATTTTTTAAGGACAGGTATGTTGCACTGTAGTGAATATAGAGCTTGGACATTGTTTTGACTTGATTCATTTTAGTGTTTAAAAAGCTCTATCGGGCTTCCCTGGTGGCGCAGTGGTTGGGAGTCCTCTTGCCGATGCAGGGGACACGGGTTCGTGCCCCGGTCCGGGAAGATCCCACATGCCGCGGAGCGGCTGGTCCCGTGAGCCATGGCCGCTGAGCCTGCGCGTCCGGAGCCTGTGCTCCGCAACGGGAGAGGCCACAGCAGTGAAAGGCCCGCGTACCGGAAAAAAAAAAAAAAAAAAGCTCTATCATGTGATGTAAAACAGCATCTCTGACTCCCCATTCGCCTAGACTTCAAAACTTGCAGTCGGCTTTGAGAACCTCACTCTGTATCTCCATCAGTTATCAAGTTCTGCGTATTCTTTTCTCTTAATCACTTTTCAAAGCAAATGTCGTTTCCTCCTTGAAGCCTGCCGTGATCTCACCTCTGATGTGTAGTTTCTTCTAACTTGGTGCACCCCTGGTACTTGGCATTTAATCACAATGAGACTCAGCCCTTTACTGAATGTGATTTTTAATTTAAAAATGAGTATCTCTATTCCACTATGAGGCAGTGACCATATCTTACTCATTAGCATGTACTTATCACCTAACACACTGCCTGGCACATAGTGGGTTCTTTGCCTCATGATTTAGTGGAATGAATTGCTTTGATTATGGTGGAACCCTTTCTGAGACCAGAGATAACACTTCTTTGTAATATTCAAAGCCTAAATTGAGAAAAGAAGAAAGAAAAATTGTAGATAATAAACTTGAAATTATGTAGTAACCATGGGCTTTGTTATTGTGTGCCTGCCAAAAAAGTGACTCAAGGTTAAACCAAAATCTTTTCCTTCACAAATGTTGACTCCCCTCCCAGTATTAGTAGATTTTTGTTGGTAGTTTTATTTTAAAAGACCATGATAAACCTAGTAGGATAAGAATAAAATGAATGCCCACAAATTAGATCTGTCTGTGACTTTTTTATTAAGTGAATTCCCCCCAGCTGCCATTGTGAGCGAGCTGTGTAGGTTTTGAAATTCAAAGTAGGGAACCCTAGAGTTTGTAGCGTCTCTTTTTTTCTTTTGAGGAATATGAGATCACCATGCATATAAAACACACCCAAATGAACTCTGCCCAGTAGCAGTCTAGATAATGAAATGGAAAGTTTGTATCTGAGTTGCCGAGAACCTCCCATTTTGCCCTGTTACTACGACAACCACTTTGTGATCTAGAAGTGACAGGGAGCTCCCCTCATGCTGAACGCAGCATGTCATTCTCTGTGTCCTGGTTGAAGAGCACTGAGTAGGTGCTTGTTAAGGAATCGGTCCAAAGGGATTTTATAATATAAAAACTCAGATTAGTTTTAATATTGCAATACTTTTTGTCATTTTTCTGTTTCTCTTACTCTTTATTTAGACATTATTGAAAATTTTCTCATTAACCAGAAATGGACCCTTCTCCAACCCTCGAAAATACTGGAATACAATTTTTAGTTATTGTAAGAAAAAAGGCAAAATGGTTGTTAAAATTTTGAGAATGCTTTGAGCATGATTATTTAAATGCTTTGAATTGAATGAAATATGCTCAATTACACAGATATGTGCTTTTAAAAAACATTAGCATTTGCAATTCATATGTTGTAGTTTAATGCCCCATTTCTATTTAACAGTATTATTTAGGTTGATTGGTAAGGTAATATTTAACAGGAATAGTTAAGTGTGTAGCTTCAAGGATAGCTAAAAGGTCCATAATACAGAAATTTTAGCTGTTTAGGAGATGAAATACATAAATATATATTAAAATCCTTTTATTATGACTTGTAAAGTTTAACACTTTTGGGCCAATTCTAACTTCAGGATTATTTTTTGTGCCTCATATAATATGTTTCAATCTACCCATTTATCACTTTTATGAGTAGCATAAGTATATTTAGTGCATCTGCATATTTATACACTTTAAATAGACCAATGTAAACAGTTTCTTATCTGCCATATGTTGAAATGTTTTAGTAAAGTAAAGACATAACTGCCTAGTCAACAAAGAATGGCATTGAATTGCACTGTTTTGGAAAAAAAAGTTAAGTGAACTAGATGGCTGTTAATCTGGTTCTTTAAATATCATAAACAAAAGTATCAGAATGTGTTTCCAAGGACAAAGGCGGAGTTTTCTGGGCTTTGATTGGTTGCTGCCTTGTCCTGTCCCACAGCCATCCTTAATTGGCTTTGGTAGATTGGAATCACATAAGCAGAGTGACATTTATTACTTTCCTAGTTGTTTCTTTGCACTGAGCCCCGAGATTCCCAAGGAGTAACTGTAAAAGATTTCTTTCATTTCGTCCATGATCTACGGGAGGGGATCACTCTAAGAAGAGCAGGCATGAGTTTGAGTGCAAGAAGAGTCACTCTGCCTGCAATAACGCCCATAGTTCTACAGAAAAGGGTATGTGACTTCTGCTTTTTTTCTTTTCTTTTTCTTTCTGTGTTTTAATTTCCTGTTACTGTGTTTATTAATGTGTTGGAAACTTTCGTTACATATTCTGAGAGAGGCTATAATTCATTGAGGCTATAGGTGGTTAAAGGATAGACTATTGAAATTAGACTAATTATTGAAATTAGACTATTAAAAAAAGCTGGGCCAGAACATCTCTGTAGTAAAAAAAGCTCCATGTGAAAGTAGTTTGGTCTCGATTTCAGGGCATTGTGATAGAGACTGTATTGAAGATTTTTCTTTCTTTTTTTTTTTCCCTTCTACTGTAACTTCAGGCCTCTTTGCCTTTAGTTCAATAGGCAATCTGCTAGCTATTATGTTTTATATTTGTTTACTAAGGAGCAGATTCTTTGTTTCACTATAATTCATAATACATCCATCTTCATTGTTGAATGGACTATATAATTGTTTTACTGTTTAAAACATATGGCACCAGTTTATTTTCCTCTGGTTTTCTACCCATTTCTATTGAGTTTCTGCTTACTTGCTTAAGAAAAACTTTCCATTAAGTTCCCTTGTGAAAAGGCTTTCTGTTAATTATTAATGCAGTCAATCCTGTGTGTGAAAATATTTTGTCTATTAGTTTTTTGTAAAGTTTATTTCTATGTTTTACTTGCCACATCGTATTTTATAAGGTAATAAATACACCATGTAATGTAGCATTTAAGTAAAGCTGAATATACTAAACTTCTCTTGTAAATACACCACATAAGAACCGTGTATTGAAATCCTTAAAGAATCAAATCTGTTGTATAGAAAAAAAAAGCACCAAAACACATTTTGACACTGTGCTTTTTTTTTTTTTTTTTTTTTTTTT